>NW_022280066.1:2249281-2251184 GCF_004355925.1 Anarrhichthys ocellatus | reverse complement strand
GTGTGTGTGTGTGTGTGTGTGTGTGTGTGTGTGTGTGTGTGTGTGTGCGTGCGTGCGTGCGTGTGTGTGTGTTTTCTTTTAATAAAGTTCTGAGACTTAATGAGAACCAGAGAAAGAGAAATAATGACAGCTCCAGTTAGAAGAATAGGATGCCGTTCCTCATGATTGGACTTCTACGATGTGAGCGCTGCAGTGTCTATTGATTGCTGACTACTGGCAGAACACTGTAATCAATACAGTACTTGTATACAAATCTTCCAAAACCTCAAAATGTAGTCTGATTACTTTACCTACAAAGTCACATCACATTGAGTAGGGAATTAACAATTTAACATTCATCAATTTAACATTTATATAACATATATATGTGTTATATAATATATATATATATACACATGTATACATGTACATATGTTATTTTATATATACAGTATATATAGGTATATGTATATGTTATTGTTACTTTTTTTTTTTACCAGAACCGAGATAGAATTTAAGTACATTTACTTAAGTACAGGTGTAAGTTACTTTGATGCTATTTTATCCCTCAAAACATTTGATGCTAATGTATAATGTGAAGAATTATTATTGATTAAACAACCCAGAATGCATCATAATATACAGGAACATTGGGCTGATGTGTATTTTTACTTTTGTTACCTATCTGCAGTGTGATGCAGCCCTTCATACAGAGTTCTTCTTTTTAATGTTCCATTTTTTTACTCAACTTTCCCATCCTTATAGCACATTTTACATCACGGATGCATCTTTCTGTACAGCCGTTATATTTGATATATATATGAATTAATAGTTTGTATAGTTTGTTCATTACTTTTTCCTTTTTATTCATGTGTCACACACTGCTCTTGTTCCTAGCACTTAACCCTTCGCTGGCCTGTTTATTCTGCTGTGTATGTGTGTGTGTTATGTCCGTTTGTCCTGAACCAGTTCACACAGGACGTTTAGTTAGGTAAGTGGCTTTCTCTGGTTCGGTCCCTGTCAACCAAATAATCACTCACGTCAATGTTTTACTTCAACTTCAGCTGACCATGTATTCTGCTGAGGCAGCGGGGACAGTTGTCTGTTAGCTAAAGTGTGGTCTCATGTAGCCAATGTTGCTGTTATGGCGAGCACAGATACCAAGAACCATATGCCAACGCTTGAGCGCCGTACTGGTTACAGTAAAAACAACGTCACGGTTACTTTATTTAATATTCATATTTTGTCCAAATAAAAGATAAAAATGTTATTTTCTTAGGTTCTGGTTTTCCTTTCTGTACAAAAAAAAGGCCCCAAATGTGAGTTATGCACCAAAGCCAGGATTCTATATACTCTATTTGTGCGATATATTTAACCACAGTGTGTCTGCAGAGTATCATGGATACACACATGTCCTTTGGGATGTTATTTAGACTTCTACCCCCCACAATCTGAACAGTGTTACCTCCACTATTTACCTCTGATCTGCCATCTGTACAAATATATGTAGAATTAACCTTTTCTTGATTCAAGCCTTTTTGTTTCTTCCACATTTCATATATTTTTGTTACCTCAACATTATTTCATTTTTGTAATCCTCCCCCTAATCCTGTTGTTCTGACGTCATTATTGTGATTTTAGGAGTAATTATCAGGGATCACTGTTACCTTTTTGTAATCTGATTACTGCAATGTGTCACTCCTTTTTAAAGTCATTTTACGTGTGATGTGTGTTTGTTAATGCTTTGATGGAAGAGCAATGAAGATTTGGTAATCTGATTACTCTCGCTCCCCAACCCTGATCAGGAGTCACACTCCAACTCTAACTGTGACCGATCAAACAAATCCTTGTGACTTTTAAGACTCTCTCTCTCTCTCTCTCTCTCTCTCTCTCTCTCTCTCTCTCTCTCTCTCTCTCTCTCTCT
>NW_022280066.1:2220683-2249271 GCF_004355925.1 Anarrhichthys ocellatus | reverse complement strand
TCTCTCTCTCTCTCTCTCTCTCTCTCTCTCTCTCTCTCTCTCTCTCTGCTGGGTTAATTCTTATCTCCCCGGCCAAGAAGGGGGAAATGATAATTACTATCATAATTATTTCCAAAATGATTTTTTTTAACAATAATCACTTAGCTGAGCGATGGCAGAGGGCGTGTGGGGTGGAAGGGAGAGCCATCTGAAATCCCATTTTTCTAATCCGCCCTGCGTCGGCAAGATAATAAGGCAGCGACACCCGCAGTCAGATGTCATCAGTGCGTGACGACAGTGACGCCCATCACGGCATCGCACACAACTTTACCCTGCTGCTGTATGCAGATGTGTCTGCTGCTGCTACTTCTATACTTCTGAGACATTCCATCCAGTGTTCACTTGTGACTACTTTGGATCCCAGTTGGGATTTAGGAGTTGATCTGGGATTAGGTTTAGCTTAATTTAAGGACTAGAATCTGATTTAGTTTAGGTTTCAGATTTGAACGAAGATTAGGTTGAATGTAAAGGTTGCAATCCAATTGAGTTTGGGTTCAGGGTTAGTATTTGATGTGCTCAGATGTGAGTCATGGTTATGCATAATTCAATTCAAGATTTGGCACCGATTCAGGTTTCAGTGGGTGCTGGGGTTGAGATTAATATTGGATTAAGGCCAGAAAAAAGCATTAGGACTACAATTGGGGGTTAGGAAATGAAATATTTTATAGGAGTTTGTTGGTGTTATTTTCTTACTAATGATATGCCTTATGTTGCATATATATATCATCGTATAATCACAAGCATATGAATTTCAAAACATTTGCAAAAATCTGAAGCTGCATCAGAAAGGAGTAGAATTATCCAGCCATCGGCTTTAGGACTAAATCTAAGGCATTGTGTAAAAAAATATACATTTAAATATAAAACAATGTTATCGACTGTCAATTTCATCATCATCTTTTGTGCACAAATTGTCTCATATATATATATATATTTTTTTTTACATATTCTCTATAATTCCTTGTTGGTTAAATATGTAGAAGATTACAAAATCAATCGGTGTATCATGAATGTCACATAAAGTCCTCAATCATGTTTAATAATGAAGGAGTGAGGCGTTAGGCTTACCTTGGAGATCCAGACATTTCACACCGCCACCTACACACACACCCTGCTGAGAGAGAGACAGAAAGAGGGGCAGAAGCAGGAGGTGTGAGGGAAAGGTGCGAACACACACACACACACACACGCACACACACAGATATTTGGCAACAGCAGTGCACCATCCACCCTCCCGAGTCTCTTTCCGCACGGCCTCTCCATCCATGCCACGCTGTACCGGTTTGATCAGGGAGGCTTATTGGACGCCAGAGCATGAATTATGAATTTCACACAGTTTACCGCCGCCGTTGATGGTGACACGGCGTCCTAATTAACCAGTGTATAATAATTAGAAACAGCTGGTCATCAGTTGATGTGTTCATTTGCCAGAGCCAGTGTTCCACATACATCTAATTTGACTGCATCAATCACCGGAGGTGGCAGATTTGTGCGGATGATGAAAAACACAGATTCTTTTTTTTCTACTGACATCAAAACAAGGAAAGGGAAGATGGATTTATTTTTTTGTTTTTTAAAGCCTCCTGTTATAGATGATGGTAAAATGAGATTCTGTGACATGGGATCACTGTGAGAAGGGTTGAGCTGATACATGAAGCTGATTTCTTTCAAAATCTATAGAAGCATGTTTCACCTCTGGCCTGACAGAGGTTTCTCTCTGACAGCGACCAGAAAGTTATTTATGTGGATATTTAAATGTATCAGGGACTCAGATGATCGTTGATGAGGGGCAGGTTGAGGGTGAGCTGCTGCACTGAAAACGTCTCCAGTCTGGTGATGCTGTTTGAAAGAACGGTCCCGTCAGAACACACTTCTGGGAGATATTTGGATGTTTAGCATGACAACTGTCATATGTGAAAAAAAACAACTTCATATTAATTGAAAATATCACTTGGTGGAAGCATTAATTAGAGGCCACCCTTAACCACCAGGGGGCCCCAAATGTGAACAAATTAAAAATATGTCTCTGTGGTTTCCTCTGTGTATTTTTCACAGGATGGAAGTCATACTTAACATATTGTTTAGGTTTTATTGAATTTATTTGTGTGTTTGTTATGTTTTTTTGTATGAATCTGATTGTTGTTTTGCACATTCATACAATACAATGCACATTTTAAAGATGTTAAACAGTTGTTTTGTAGGGTGTCAAGATAAAGTCCCGGTGAAATGGATGTGAGAGCAGATTTACTTTCTGTTCTCTGACGTATTCCAGAATATGTGAGCGGTGTACAGTAACAAGAGGTACGAAAAGTAAACAGGGTGTTTGGTGCCCCATGTTGCTCAGGGCCATGTCCACCTTCGCGACAGTCAAACCCCGGCTCTTCCGTCTTCCCCCCCCTCCTCGACTTATCTCGGCTGGCTCACTGAACAGCTGCCTTCTTCTTCGCGAGCATTGCCTTGTTTCCTCTCTCCTTGCTAAATATGATTCATTGTTCAAAGGGACACGGGGAGCACAAAAGGACTTGGAAGGCTTTCTTCGCTCTCCTCTCGTGCTGCCGAGAGGAGAGCGAGGCAGGAGACAAAAAGACGGCGGCCATAATGTGCTCCTGTTGAAAGAATTAGACGGATCAATGGGACATAAATTGCACTGTTTATGTATACAAGAGGCTGGTGTGTAATTGGTAGAGGTGGTTGAATTTCCCCCCGTAATCATCTTAACTGAGACACACACACATGCACACACACACACACACACACACACACACACACACACACACACAGACTTATGCTTAAATGTGTCTACATGCTCATATACACAATTATACAGAGCGGGGATGTGTGTGTATGTGTGTGTATGTGCTTTAACATGCGGTGCTTTTATATAAATAGAGCAGGTTTTCTGTCACTGTCAGCTCAGAGAGGAAGGAGTGCTGAAGGAGTTTCACCTCATTGGTTAAAATTGTATTAATTTGACAAATTACAACAATCCATGGCTCTTTTTGACATTTTACTTTGTATTTAATCTGCACTGCAGGATTGTATTTTAGCAATGCATCCATTCATTTGAAGATGTATTAATAAACTACAAAACACAGTACAGATATCTAGTTATCACGACAACGCTGATGATATCTCTCCACTCATATAAAGAACAGAATACAGTGCTACAGCTTTCACACAACAGATTGGCCAATGCATGATTTATGTTATTTTCCTTTAATATCTCATCCTTTTATTTGGAAATTTGAGGTATTCTAAAAATGTGTCACATAAGAAACAAAAATCGAATTAATCTCCAACAATTATGATAAAAAGAAGAAGCAACATGTGCATTAGAAAAGTTCCAATTAATAAACATACGGTCCTTTGCTTCTTCATGTAAACATTAAGAAAATACAATTTAGAAAGCTGCTGTTTTGGCTGTGATATTTGTTTCTGCACAAATGTTACTCTGTCCTTGTACTTACACTTACATGGCAAATATATCATATTCGTACTCTCGGACCTGATTGGTGGATCCCTTCTCCCTCGCTGTCACTGTCTTCAGGTTCCCTCCACCCCTTCACACCGTAACATGTAGCGGTGTCCATTATTGTATTACAGCAGAAACAAATAACCGGGGCCATCATTTTACATCAGAGCATGTGAGCTCACACACACACACACACACATACAGTATGAATAACGTGTCATCTTTAGAGATTCATGCAGATGCTTGTATCAGTTATCCTGATTAAAGCTGTGAAACACTCAAATGTATGGGAGGTTTTCTGGCTCTGTGCCGCATGAGGCTCTGCTTCTCACCCCAACATGCAACTTTACACCGAGCTCCTTATTTGATTCATCACAATCATGTCATTAGATATTACAATGACGTGACTGATTTAACTACGAGCAGGGCCTAAATGCTGCTTCCTGAGGAGGACCATATGCATCACAGGGCTGTTTTACTGCTTGATTATGTCTTTTGAAGGAATCTTGTTTTTACAGACTTGTCAATGGTGAGTGTTGCTGGGCACACATCACCTGTCTCCCCCTCTCTGTAAAACCAGGGGGCGGAGCCTTTCAGAACTACCTCGAGCTGGTTGGCTTCGGAGCACGAGGACAAGAAAAGTTTCAAAATGTTCCAGCTGGAGTATAGAGGCCTGTTTGGGGAGTCCAGCCTCATCTCTTTCACTGACTTTGTATACGTTGCTGTCACCTATTTTTTGAATATTTGTTATTTTGCAACAGCAAAAAAAAACTAAAAACACTGTCACAGTGTGCTGGCGGCCGGCTAGCGACGGCTTGTGAAACCGGTTTGTGGCACCGAGCCAATGAACGACGCTCGGCAAGAATGTGCAAGCAACTGGCTGGCTGGCTACACATATCACACTCCCAAACACACACACACACACACACACACACACACACACACACATACACAGCACTTCCTCCTCACAATAAATACAGTGGCGGCTGTTTTTCATCTTAATGAATTTCTGAACTTCGTTCCCTCTCCGCTCGCCGCTGCCTCGTGGTGAAAGACGGAAACCGAAGGCGCCGGCTGCCAAATCAATTGATGTGTCAGGAGGGAGAGAGGACAAAATGGAGTGATAAAAAGAAAAGCGTTCCCTTCCTCTAACACACACACACACACACACACACACACACACAGGCGGCAGGAGAAGACGAGACAAAGACGAAGAGAGAGAGAGGGGGGGTCTGGTTTTCAAACTTGACTTCCACAGAAGTCTTCTCTGGTGCACTGGATTCTTCACTCAACCGTCCAGAGCTGCTCTGCCTCTCCAGGTGGCTTTGTATTAAAAACTGTTTGAGTGCACCATTTTTATCCTGTGCCCATTTAATTAACTGACAAAATATATATCTATGAATAAATATATATTGTATGTATTTTTAACATGCATTTTCAGAGCTCTTAGGGGTTAAACATCCCCCCCCCCACACACACACACACACACACACACACACGTACACATTTTCCTTTCAGCATCTTTTCCGCAATAAAGGATAAATTATTTAAAATAACACGACCTTTTATCTCACACCCTTTGAAGGCGGCAAATTAAAAATGTAAATTGGGAGCTAATTAATATGCAAATGTATTCATTCGCTGTTAACAATTAGCAATTAAAGCTGCAGTGTCTAGAAAGAGCACAGACGAAATTAGTAACTTCATTTATCATTTAAAAAAAAAAGAGGGAGATCTAAAAATGTACATAAAATTCTAATTGACTTCCAGTATTTCCCACTGTCACTGCCTTTGTTGTCCGCACTGCTTTTGAAATACATGATCGCCTGCCTTTAGCGACTTAATTAATGCCACTTTGTGTAAAATATACCGTCCCCTTAAATGGCTGATGTCAAAAATAATGTACACATTCAAGGCTGAGTGGCGAGTGCTTGGTTGGAAGGATGTGTGTGTGTGTGTGTGTGTTTCAGAGAGTGTGAACGTCTGATCTGTGTGTTGCACATCTAACTCTCTGCTGAATGTTTCTCACTATGTGATTCTATCAGCGCTAATACTGGAGGGAGGAGAGAGAAGAACACGGAGCATAAGAATTATGTCAATTTAGGATTTGGCACAGGTTGCTTGTGGAAATTATTTATGACGGTATATTTTTAAAAGATCACCCTTAAAAATAAGGCGTCAACATAATAACAGGCTATAGCCACCACAATCATCTTTTCAACATTTCTTGAATGTGGGGAATCTTTTCTGCCGTTCTGATGGAGGACGTCTGTGTTCAGGGATCCTCTGTCGGCACCATCATTTGTTTTAATGTGATTCATTTTTATTTTGGTCTTTAGGATCAAATGAATTAGAATCACACTGAAAACAGAAATACAAGTGCTTACACAGCAACACAGTAATGAATGAATGTTAAAAAAGAGATGATAGCAATGAGCAAAAAGGTGCTCTTCTCACAGTGCATGAAGTACATACGACACTTGTCTTTCTTGTCTGGACTGACTTGCTGGTTATGCAGACATGTATATTGACTGACTGAAGAGGGAATGATCATTTCTGCGTCATTATTCTCATTTCCTTTGAAGAACACATGTGATTTTTAGCAGAGATTTGCACCAAACACAGACGTGGTGTTAAGTCGATAGAACATGGTGTGTGATCAGCTCGACCATATTTAATCTAAAATGAGATTTTGACAGACACGTCACCCGCAACAAATATCACGCCTCTTGAGATTTTTGAAAATTGCAGCAGGCAACTGTGATTTTGATTAAATTTCAATTAATTGTGCAGCCCTGCACACAGAGGTCTGGTCTTCTGTGCTTTCTGGGGCGTACAAGTAAACATGTACATACCAAATATAGGATATTAAGCCTTTCAAAAAAAAGCATGTGAATTTATTGTAAAGCACAACATGTGGAGCAGCATTTCATGGGTAGATACATATAGACACATGTAAAAACATCAGTTTCACGCGCCATTTCACACATGCATCATTGTCTCACATTTGGTTCACATTTGGATCTTTGAAATAGAAAAACATTGTCTTTGACCGTTTTTGGTGGGTGTGGGGTTTGGGCTGGGAAATTTTAATTTATGAGCTGGACTTTTTGAATTTGATGTCCTACCGTTTCCTGTAGGACAGGACAGGTGGAGTGATCCTAAAATGGCACATCCAGTTGGTGATGAAGGATCTTTAACTTGAGTGCTCTTTTCAGTCCTTTATTAGCAGAGAACACCCAAACTCTTAAATCTTCACATGACATCCTTCTTTTACACAACGCCTTTTCCTTCTCTGCCTCCTTTTCCTCAAAGCTCTTTCTCTACAGTGGACAGATCCATACTATAATATTCGGTATTTTGGTCCTGAAGTACTGCTAATTTGGGACAGCTCCCGTTTAACAAGCCTCCTCCCAGACATCCAGTGTACTTAAGTTATTCTTTGCATTTAAAGGATACGTCTGATGGCGTTCTACATGTTGTCTTATTTCTAAGAAATCCCACAAAGAGACTTAAGATGACATCATGTGACCCGGGTCACTTGGGTAATACGATGACACCAAGGCCGTAGCCATGGTGTCAAAATTGGGATGGACCAAACCATGGAATTAACTTTTTGTTTATTTTATTTTATATTTTACAATAAGAGTATTGTATTAGAGATTAGGGATTCATAAAGTACAGCCATAATAATGTTCTCCTCCTGTCCAATATTCGTTTTCATAACTTTTTACAAAAACTAACACAGCTGACAGTGATATGCCTCTGAAACACTCTTGTTACATTCTAGTTTTCCACTTTTAACACTTTATAATGATGAAATATAGAAACAGTAAAGCCTGAAGTGTTTTTTTTCCTATTTAAACATCTTAGAATATTGAGAACTGACCCCCCCCCCCCTGCTGTTCTGGGATGCAGATGTGAAAGATACTGAGCTTCCTGTAATGTGGCTGAACTGGCCCTTTAAATCCTACACTGTTGGATGAGTTATGAAGTAAAGAGGGGCAATCTACAGCAACAACACGTAATTCCAATGTGAGCAAAGATCCCATGATTGACATATTGTTTACACCTGCATGTAAACATTGCGTACGTGTGACTCTGTCTGAACACGCGGTAGTTTTCGGTGACAGAGCGTCTCCTCTGTGTGAACCCTCAATGAGTCCGGACCTGTAATATTATCCCTACTTACAAAAGCACTCATATTACTTGTGCAACCAGCCGACCGTGCAAATTCAATTCAGCCTAATAGTGCACCACCAATAGTGCACATCACACATGCCATTCAGTTTAACTGCAGCCGCTCCGGATTCAATTAGCGGCACAGAATGTAAAATAGACTCTTTTACACGTAGACGAGCTTTTATCCCCTTTTCACTTCTGCATGCTGTTTCCCAGACGGCATTAAAGCAGAGCTGTGTAAAAGTACAATGGGAAAGGCTGCGGAGTCAGAGCGTTTTAAATAAAGCATGTTGTTGCTGCCACTGTGCGTGTGTGTGCGAGTGCGTGTGTGTGTGTGAGTGTGTGTGTGGGTGCGGAGGCCGTCTGAATGACAGACTGGAGTGCGTTAGCGGCGGGTCCCGTGGTGATCCTCATCCCGACCCGCTTCTCTCTTCTCCTCCCCCCCCCCCCCCCCGTGTGATCGCCACGACTGCCGCTGTACGCCATTTCAAATGCGCCACTAACCGCCCCGTTATCGCTGCTCTCGGCCTGTAATGAGAGGAGCGACATATGTCCGGTCCCCCTGCTGTGCCCTGATAAGCGCTCGCACTCAGACGCATGCACGAACACTCCTCCACCTCCTCCTTCTCCGTGCTTTTATTTTGCATGCAAAAAGCCTCCTAACAGCCACTGAGGAAAGAAAGTGTGGCACTTATTTAGTGACATTTACCTCGCTGCCGAATATTCCACGCGGGGAGGGGAGGGCGCAATAACAATCAGCATGCATTTAATTTAAAAGAAAAAAAGGTTCCCTTTAGAATTACGCAGGCAGGGGGAGATATAGCTTTATATCTCTGTATATGTGTGTGTGTGTGTGTGTGTGTGTGTGTGTGTGTGTGTGTGTGTGTGGAAGGAGCTGTGACAGTTGTGCCGGCAGACTTCCGCAGTGCAACATTAATGCTAATCAAAGGAGCTGAGAAAGCAGCGGTGGTCTGTAAAAACAGATTTTCTCTTGTCTTTTCATTTCTGGAGCCCCCCTTCCTCCTCGAGAGATTCATCCCAGAAAAATAACATTTCTGGGAATTGAATCTGACCCTATGGATTTAATAGAGGCATGTTGTCGTGTAAGGTCGTTTTTTTTTCCTCAACTGGGATAAATAATGGAAGTTAAATTGCAGTAATTGATTTCTCTTCAGTCCACTCAACTGAATAATCTGCAAGGGAAACAACCGCTAAGCCATTCATTAGAAGATTTGCCAACATGCAACTAATTCCGAGCTTATTCTCCAAACATCATGGAACAAACGCAAACTCCTAGTCGGAGCCGGCTTCATTTACAATCCTTTTGTGTTCAGAAAATACTTCTCCCAAAACCTAGAAACAATAGTTTTTCACCACTGTAAACTTAATAAATCCATCAATAAGTCACCCTCAGCACAAGGGGGAAGAATGGACTGTTTAACTTCACAGACACTGATGTTGTCACAGTTCAGCTCCACACCCTCCTCACTCTTCTTGTCAGTCACTCCCTCCTCATCAGTCTAAACTCCCTTCACCTGTTCACTCACCTGCCTCTGATCAGTAATCAAGCCCCTATATAGACTCCTGCCTCCCAGACACAATCTGGCCAGTCATGGACCCAGCACACACCCCTGCACCAGTGAGCCGTTTCGAGAGGATCGAGGGGGCTCTCCAGCAGCATGAGGTGCTGATGACCCACATCGCCGCTGAGACACGTCAGTCAGCAGCAGCCCAGGAGCAGGCTATGGCTGCGTTAGCTGCTCAGGTCCAACAATTAACAGCAGCCCTGACCCAGCCTGTAGTCTCAGCTCCTCCTCCTGTTCCTCCGACGCCTGCCCCAGCACACAAGCCCCATGTAGGAACCCCAGAGCGCTATGCTGGAGAACCTGAGGGCTGCAACCCATTTGTCACAAACTGCTCCATCTTGTTTTCCCTGCAGCCCTACACGTTTGCCTCGGAGGAAGCTAAAGTAGCCTTCACCATCAACCACCTGACAGGCAGAGCACGTGTTCGGAGCGTCTGCGTCAGGGAGACTGGACAGTTGCTGACTATGCCATCGAGTTTCGCACGAGAGCACGCCTTAGCGACTGGAACTCGGCAGCACAGTGTGATGCCTTTTTGGCTGGACTAGCCGTGTATATTAAAGATGAACTGATTTCTTTTGATTTACCTGCTAACCTGGATGGCCTATTGGAACTGACTTCCCGAGTGGACAGACACATCCAGGCAAGGCGACAGGAGCGACGCAAGGGAGAAACAGATAGCTGCCTTTCCACCCTGCCTCGAGGTCCTCCAGCAAACACCAGTGTCATCCCAGGGCCTCAACCTGGGGAAGTTGAAACTAGGCAGGTGGGGCGCACCAGTCTCACTCCAGAGGAGCGTGAGCGCCGCCGCCGGGGAAATCTTTGCCTGTACTGTGGCCAGGCTGGTCACTTTATATCCCGGTGCCCAGCAAAAGGGCATGGCTCGCCAGTAGTAGGGTAGGTACTGGTGAGCCGGACCACAAGACTCTCTCCCAACCAAAGACCCCTTTGCCACATTCAGCTTCTGCTCGCGAATGGATCCCAGACCCTCACTATGCTCATTGACTCTGGCGCTGATGACAGCATCATTGATGAGAACCTAGCCCTTCAGCTGGGTATCAACCGGGTACCCCTGCCAGTGCCCTGGATGGCCACCTACTGGGGACAGTGACTCACCAGACCATGCCAGTCCGTATGCTCCTGTCTGGTAACCACCATGAGACTATCCGGTTTCTTATCCTGCAGTCACCCCAGCATCCATTAATCCTGGGGTACCCCTGGCTCTGCCGCCATAACCCCCACATAGACTGGGCCACAGGAGCCATCCTGGGGTGGAGCTCATCCTGTCACCTGATTTGCCTGAAACAAGCTGCTGCACCCCGGCAGTCAGTCTGTTCCAGCTCTGCTTTGGACCTGTCAGGGGTGCCTACTGAATACCATGACTATCGGGAGGTATTCAGTAAGGTCAGGGCCTCATCTCTGCCTCCACATCGCCCCTACAATTGCGCCATTGACCTGCAACCAGGTACCACTCCACCCAGGGGTCACCTGTATTCCTCATCTGCACCTGAAAGAGACCATGGAGGCGTACATAAATTCCTCTCTAGCTGCTGGGATCATCCGTCCCTCTTCACCTGCTGGTGCGGGGTTCTTCTTGGTGAGAAAGAAGGACAAGTCACTGAGGCCTTGCATTGACTACAGGGGCCTCAATGACATTACCATTAAGAACTGCTACCCACTCCCACTGATCTCCTCTGCCTTTGAGTTGCTGCGGGGGGCTACCATCTTCACCAAGCTAGACCTGCGTAACGCCTATCATTTGGTCCGGATCCGAGAGGGTGACGAGTGGAAGACGGCTTTCAACACCCCCACTGGACATTATGAATACCTGGTCATGCCCTTCGGTCTCACCAATGCCCCAGCTGTCTTCTAGGCCCTGGTGAATGATGTGCTGAGAGACATGTTAAACAAACAGGTGTTCGTCTACCTTGACGACATTCTGATTTTCTCCAGGTCCCGAGAGGAGCACATTCACCATGTCCAAGCAGTCCTTCAACGCCTCCTAAAGAATTCTCTGTTCGTTAAGGCAGAGAAGTGTGAATTCCACGCCTCATCTGTCTCCTTCCTGGGGTACATCGTGGGACAAGGGATTGTGCAGATGGATCCAGCCAAGGTGTCAGCTGTTACGTCCTGGCCCGTCCCTGACTCACGTAAACAGCTGCAACGATTCCTGGGGTTTGCTAACTTCTACCGGAGGTTCATCCGTGGCTATAGCACCGTGGCTGCCCCACTCACGGCCCTTACCTCATCCAGAGTGCTGTTCCAGTGGTCACCCTCGGCTGAGGAGGCCTTCCAGAACCTTAAGGCCCGGTTTACCTCTGCCCCTATCCTCCAAGTCCCTGACCCAGAGAGACAGTTTGTTGTGGAGGTGGATGCCTCCGATGTTGGGGTGGGGGCCATCCTATCCCAGCGGGCTGCTAGCGACCAGAAACTCCACCCCTGTGCCTTCTTTTCTAGGCGGCTCTCACCTGCTGAAAGGAACTGACATTGGTATCCAAGAGCTGCTAGCTGTTAAACTGGCCCTTGAGGAGTGGTGTCACTGGCTTGAGGGGACCAGTCTGCCCTTTTTGGTATGGACTGATCACAAGAACCTCGAGTACATTCAGTCTGCCAAGAGACTGAACTCTCGGCCAGCCAGATGGTCCCTGTTTTTTACCCAATTCAACTTTTCCCTCTGTTACCGGCCTGGTACCCGCAACGTCAAGCCTGACGCCCTGTCCCGCCAGTTTGTTGATAAGGGGGATTCCACCCCTTGCAATGACAATATCCTTTCTGCCCCTGTCTTGGTTGCTTCAGTCACCTGGGAGGTAGAGGAGAGAGTCAAGGCCGCACTGGAGGACCAGCCCGGTCCTAGCTCCTGCCCTCCCGACCGCCTGTTCATCTCTCAGACCCTGAGGTCCGACGTCCTCCAGTGGGCCCACAGCTTGAAACTCACTTGCCACCCCGGGAGCCAGCGTACCAGGGATGCTCTGCGGCAGAGGTTCTGGTGGTCTACTCTGGAGAAAGACACCCGGGAGTTCGTCAACGCCTGTCCTGTCTGCAACCAGCACAAGCCATCCCACCAGGCTCCCGCTGGTTTCCTGCAACCTCTGTCTGTGCCCCATCGGCCCTGGTCCCACATCTCCTTGGACTTTGTTACCGGTCTACCACTGTCCAACAAACATACCACCATCCTGACAGTGGTAGATCGGTTCAGCAAGATGGCCCACTTTGTACCCTTGCCCAAGCTCCCCTCGGCTAAAGAGACTGCTGAGCTGGTCCTGCTGCATGTCTTCCGGCTCCATGGTCTCCCCACTGACATGGTTTCTGACCGGGGACCTCAGTTTACGTCAGTGTTCTGGAGGGAGTTCTGCACACTCATCGGGGCCACAGCCAGCCTGTCTTCTGGATACCACCCGCAATCTAACGGCCAGACTGAGCGCAAGAACCAGGAGATGGAGACGGCTCTACGCTGCTTGGTCTCCAAGCATCCATCGTCCTGGTCCCAGCAGCTCCTGTGGGTGGAGTACGCCCACAACACCCTGACCAGCTCTGCCACTGGGAGGTCCCCATTTCAGTGTGCCTACGGTTTTCAACCGCCACTGTTTTCGGCCCTGGACAAGGAGGTTTCCTGCCCCTCTGCCCAGGCCTTCATCCGCTGCTGCCGCCGTACCTGGGCCGAGGCCAGAGTTGCGCTCCTCCGATCAGCCAACTCCACAGCGGCCAACCGGCGTCGCTCCAAAGCCCCCATCTACCAGGCTGGTCAGAAGGTGTGGCTATCGACCCAGGACCTACCCTTGCAGGTAGAGTCTAAGAAGTTGGCACCCAGGTTCATTGGGCCATTCGAGATCCTGAAGGTCATCAATCGAGCAGCAGTGAGGCTCAAGCTTCCCCGAACCATGCGGGTCCACCCGTCATTCCACGTCTCCAAGTTGAAGCCGGTTCGAGAGTGCCCACTGGTTCCTGCTGTACAGCCTCCGCCTCCGCCGCCACCTCGATTCATCGATGGAGGTCTTACCTACACGGTTCGCCGCCTGCTTCGTTCCCGCCTCCGTGGGAGAGGTCTGCAATACCTGGTCGACTGGGAGGGCTATGGTCCAGAAGAAAGATCCTGGGTCCCAGCTCGGCACATTTTGGATGCCCCTCTCATCAGGGAGTTTCACCGCCGCCATCCTGACCAACCCTCCAAGGGTCCTGTGCCCACTGTGGCTACCCAGCTAGACTCTGTTCCCTCTCTTCCATCTGTAGCTTCAGATGTTATGGAGGATGAAGAGGAGCCGCCTTCTGGCCAGGACAACTCACCCTCTGATGATGATGAGGAGAGGATGGAGATGTCGGAGGAATATTAGCCCTCCTCCAGGGCCCCTCCGCCCACCCGGCTTGGTTGTGGTTACCGACCCTGCCTGCCCCTGTTCTACCCGCCTTGCCTGACTCCCAGTAAACCCACCAGCCTTCTGATCCTGACTCTGATTAAACTCTGCCTGCTGTATCTGGAGGGTTGCAATAAAGCCAAAGATCCCTGGAATCTGGTGTGTTGCATTTGGGTCCATATACAACCCGTTACAGATGTATGTGATCTACATTATGGGAGGATCATTTCATTCTATGGATTTGTGAAGGGGGAGAGTACACTGTGATATGAGAAGTAATGTGTCTGGGCAAAAACTCCTTCTCATTAAACAATTTAGATTCTTTTTTTTTTGTTTTTTTTTTTTTTTTTTTTTGTTTTGTATGTGAAAGCAAATTTGCAAAAAAAAAAAAAAAAAAACCTAGTTAACTGCAATCTGTTGTAGTTTTATGAAAATAAGGAGATTTCTGTTAAAACATATACAGTACTTTAGCTATATGATTTCATCAGATAAAAGGAGACTTCTGTCACATATCCTATGATAGATAGGCAGACAGATTTCAATTGCATTGTCCTCAATTAGAGGAAATTTGGAATCCAACCTGTAACCACTTTTACTTCACAGGGTCGAGGACAGTGCTGACAGTGCGAGAGAAAATAGTTCCTTCATGAAACTGCTCACAAGGTCTGTGGATTATCTCGAGTATCCGGGTGATGATTTATGGTCTTTTTTTTTTTTTTTTACCATAAAGTTCCATTATATTCAAGAGAGGGCAGACATCACTACAGCCGATATCTCCAGAACTTTAAATCACACCAAAACAATCTAGATTGTTGTAGTTGTTTTGCGTCTCTTTGTAGTTGTTTTGCGTCTCTTTGGAGTTGTGTTAGTCTCTTTGTAGGTGTTTTGTGTCTCTTTGGAGTTGTGTTAGTGTTTTTGTAGTCTCTTTGTAGTTGTGTTAGTGTCTTTGTAGTCTCTTTGTGTCTCTTTGCAGTTGTGCTAGTCTCTTTGTAGTTTTGAGTTGCTTCCTGGTTGGTACGTGTCTCTTTGAGGGACAATTTTAATAGGTGAAGGCCAGGGGGGGCCCTGACATTTTGGGCCCCTGTGCCCGGTAGGCCCGTTCAGTAATCCATCCATGGCTTGATCATCTCAATTACCTTTGTAATCGCGAAGCAAACAGAAATACAGAGCGGAGAGACACACAGTGAAGTCAGAGAGTTAAAGCATGGCGGCCTTAGACCCCGCTGGCTCCAACCTATTATTGTTTACCACTCCTATGAAGATGTCACCGACAGCAATCCGGTTTTATCCACTTACAATATTTCAAAGGAGTGCAAAGGGGCCCAAGGGTGCAATAAAAAAAAAAAAGCTTTAAATAGTCTTCATCGCTGGTCCTCGGGGGAATCGGCCCTTGCCTGAAAAGACCTCATTTAATAAATTTGCTCTTTAGGCGTTCCTCTTTTCGTTTTGCATCGTCTTATTATGGATTCATTTGCATGCGGCTCTTTTGGTCTAAATATTGCTCCTCTTAGCTAATACTTAACCATACATATTTTACTCTTTCAGGAAGACCACCTACAACTGTTTCCAATGCATCTGGGTCCATTAGCACCTCGGAGATAATACGGCGGCTGTATGCTTAATGTAAGCACTGCTAAGTCTCTAATTTTCCACAAATAATTCCCCTTGATCTCAAGTCAAATTATGCAAGAGGGGGGTGGTGGTGAGAGTAGCATGCTTTAACATGGCTGGTCCAAGTAAAATAAGTATGTACATAAAATGAATTATAAATGGCAGACTGTGTGTTTCGAGTGTGGCTAAGAGAGAATAAGTTAGTTTATTTTGTTGGAGAGGGAGCGAATGTGTGTAAGGAAGATGTTTTTAGTACGCTTGCACTTTGTGGTGTATGCACGTGTAATTCTGATGTGTTAGTCCATTTTTGGACCATTTTACAGTTTGTAAACAATGATGATGTATATAAGTGTGAGCACACAATTTGGTAATGGATGTACAGCGGAGTGTAATGGCTTTTCAAGCTACGGAAGGACACCACCAAAGATCACGAATGCAACCTAAACAAATTGTCTTTCCAGATCCTTATGCTATCAGTGAGTGGGTAGAACACATCAGCAAGTGGTGCAGTATTTTGAGGCCATGATATAAACATGTATTTGGCGGAGTGTGTTACGTTACACTAACGAGAAACTACGAGTCACTAGATGCTTCCAACTATGTTATCTGTGGTCATGAGTGTCAAACACCATGACAAAAATGCAGAGGTTTGACTTCATTGAGTTAAGCATTTCTGATCAGTCCTGTGGTAGTCAACACGTTCAATAGCTTGCTGTCATAGACGCGGTTGAAAACATGTAGGTTTCCTCTAAACAGCCTTCAATCAATTTTAAATACAGACTCATATATGTTTATTATTTACGCCAACCATTGACGCAAGTTAATACGAGTAACCACGGACTCATTCGGCTGAAAGTCACCAGTTAACATGGTCACTCTTTAAACTGAATCGCCTGTTCCTCTCTAACGGTCGTGGTCCTGTCAGAATCATGTAGAACTTGAGTTTGCTGTTGGCATATAGATTCTGACAACTGAATATGCAAAAACCAGACCTTTTGATTTGCTGGTAACAGTTTAAATTCAGTGTTTAATTAAAGCTTGCTAACTCTTCTGGATGGCTGGAGCAAAACCACACTTCTATTCCCAACATGCACACGCATACGTTTGATGACGTTGGCTGTAAAAGTGTCTCTACACCAAAATGGGATTTCTGACATCAGTACCACTTATGTATAATTCAACATTCTGAGAGCAACACGTCTGCAAACGTTGATGTCTTTTCTTTTCATTTTGTGTATTATATTTCAAGGGGGAATAAGCAATAAAGCGACTGTGGCTCAGTGGTAGAGCAGCATAGTTCTTCAATCAGAGGCTCGACGGTTTGATCCCCGGCTCCGCTAGTCCATGTCAATGTGTCCTTGGGCAGGACACTTAACCCTGAATTGCTCCCGCAGGCTGTTCCTGCCATGTATGAATGGGTATGTATGAGTAGATAGTCCTGATGGTCAGGTGGCACCTTGCATGGTAGCCCATCAGGGTGTGAATGGGTGAATGATGACACGTAGTGTTATTGAGTGGTCGGAAAGACTAGAAAAGTCTATACAAGTACAGTCCATTTACCATTTAAAGACAGAGGGCTTTTTTCAGAAGCACTTTCTATGATCCTGTGTCTATAATGCATTATAATCTGTTTATAGCACCATATAATAACACACATGTAAATATTCATACTGCTTTATTACAATAATCACAACACATTATGAATCCTTTTATAATAACTAAAGGTCAAGTATCACAATAGTTCACAATTTCCGGTCACTCACTGACTGTTTCTCTTTGCAAGCTTCATAGTCTTTATTTATCATAAGTTATTCTAAGTGGTCAATGTTTGATTAAGTAAAGTTAAAAAAAATGTCATTAAATCTATGCAAGAACAACATCCAAAACGTTGAACACTAAAAACAATTCTTCATAAATATATATGTGTATGTATATGTATATGTGTATATATATATATGTATATATGTATATATATATATATATATGTGTATATGTATATATATATATATGTATATATATATATATGTGTATATATATATATATGTGTATATGTATATATATATATATGTATATATGTATATATATATATATGTGTATATATATATATATGTGTATATATATATATATGTGTGTGTGTGTGTGTGTGTGTGTGTGTGTGTGTGTGTGTGTGTGTATATATGTATATTACAAGATAAAAATCAACACTGATCACAGCAGAGGACACCGAGTATGTTTTATAAGATCAAATCAAGAAATATGATTTAATTTACTTACATGTTATTTATAAAATGCACAGGTTACATTCCTGGCCTCTCATTCTGTTTGTAATAGTGGGATCTCATTTACATAAAATCATTTGCCCTTGTATTCAACCTGCTGTTTGTTGGAATGTAAAACCAGTTTGTTGCAAAGTGTCGGTGTGTTTCCTTTATGTTCGCTGCAGACTTGCAGGGTCAGTATATATATATATATACACACACACACACACACACACGTTCCATATGAATACAGAGACTGTATGTGTAAGGACTAGAAACTGACGGTTCCTGACATGTCCAAAACTGAGGCAAGAGGGGAACCTAGAGCGTCACAGTTTGGAGCGTAGGACCGCTGACCAAGCGTCCGTATTTAACCAGTTGGGACTGAGAATGTGTTGCATGAATACACACAGTAAATGTGTAAAGTGGAAAATGAACGAAACCAATTGAAACAAGAAAAAAAAAAATATGACTCATAGAGAGAAATAAAATATCATCACTACTACAATAAATATTTGCCAATCAATTATCTCCTCTGCCTCAATATTAACTTACATGTGGTACAGCACTCTGCACGTGTTGTTTACAGCTGTGAATTGTTTGCATTCACACTAACTCGAGCCTTGCTGCAGTTAACCTGCTCTTAGCCTCTTGTTTGGAGTGGAGACGCTGTCAGCGCTCTGCAGCAATAAGCCTGATTGAGGCTGATGGAAGCAAATGATTTGAATTATCCAAGGGATTTTAGTAAGTGTGTGTATATACACACTCACTGTGTCACAGTGTGCGTACTCTACATACGCTCACTGTTTGTGTGTCTGTAAGCCTGCGCTGCTACATGTTTAATAAAAGCTTGAGTTGGCAGTCGGCTATGCTCTGACAGCACGTGAGGCTCCAGTTGCACCAGGTTATGGTGTTAGTATCGATCCTTTCTGCAGTGCTGTAATATCACTGCATGGTACACTTACTTCATGAGCAGAGTTGCTGATGTTGCATAGCAGAACAGAGTTACACACACTTCTTCTAAGGCAATATTTCACTTTGCAGGTTTCATCTCTGCTGGAGTTTAGACCTCTAGCATGAGGATCTGTTTTCTTTACTAGTGATGCGTTCGGGTTTAAGGCAAACATCATGTTTAGAATCAAACGCAAAGTTACAAGGAACCTTTAACTGGTACACGCTGCTGGAGGCCCAGGCTTTATTTCTGGGCCCGCTGGAGGGAAGGGAGGCACAGGAGAACCAGAACCAGGACTGCATGGAGCAGACTGTCAGACCCTGCTGCAGTGAAATGGTTTTCTGAAGGGATTCTAGTGCTTGGAAACACTACCTCTTTTGAAGGAAGACTTTGAATAGTCTTCCAGCTTTGAAGGAAGAGTATAGTTTATTACTAGTATGGTTGTATTTTTTGCAGATCCAGCCATTGGTTCTACCAGGAGCAACCTGATCACATTTACACCACGACCACTACAGTCTGATCTGCTGGCCACTGAGCAGCACCTCTGAAGTGGGTCAGGGGCCTTGCTCAAAGGCACCTCAGTGGTGGTAATGAGGGAGATGAGAGCAGTACTCACAAAGTTAATAACTGAGAGACTTTAAAAAGCAGCAACATCATTGAAAATGGGTCCAACAACGCAAGAAATACGAGCAGTCAGACGATCAGAAAAAATTAATACCCAGGCGTTGTAACAACAGACCCACTTCATGGTTCACCTTTGATGCTGTGTACCTAATTGTTTCCTAATTGGTTCATACTGATCTTTCCAACCTTTTAGCTTGTGACCCGTTAATCTGAATCTCCTATAGTGACCGCATGCCAGAGGGTGGACGACTATAAATTGTAAGCGTTTCAATCGAAGCGTGATTTTCATTTAAAGAATTCAGGTTAGGAATGAATTTTCATGTCGGACTGAACCTACAACGTCTAGTTCAAGCCACAGTTAGAAGACGTAGTTAGAAACGTGCTAATAGATGGAGGACCTTGAGATTAGTCTGAGTGGGACATGAGCTGTATCCAAGGAGAGCGCTACAGGAAACAGGGGTGGGAAGGAAGGAGGCAGCTGACACACACACACACACACACACACACACACACACACACACACACACACACACACACAGCTTCGCTGAGATCAGTTGTGTAAGTTATGCACCCCCACGTCGTCATGATAACAGTGTGAGATGAAAATTTAAAAACAAGTCTTATAGTATGAGTAATACAGAGGTTCTGTTATTTAAAATGTCTTCTGCTCTGTGCTGGCTCTTAGTGTGTGGGATTTAGTTAAAACATTCCCCTGCAATTAGTGTACTCCTTCAGGGATACACAGTTTGGTAGGTATGTCTCAAGAACGGTACTCGTCTTTTTTACAATACTGCAAGTCCCGAGGGGAGAGACAGCATATTTTTTCCCCAGTAATGCCACATTGTGAACAACAAATCTGTGTTGACATCGATGGGAGGAGAGCTAGTCAACGTTAGCTGTTAGCAGCCGGTGGGCAGCACAGACCTGCAGAGCTATAGCAGCTAATATTAATGGAGGTTGCGTTGACATTTGTTACGATGTGTTCCAGCCCTATTCAGTAAAAAATAGTATTAGGTGATGGTAAGTTCTATTCATAGCCTGTATACAAGAAGTGGACATAGTCATCGTGACGACACCCATTGGTTTGTGGACTGCCGTGCCGACTACCATATTTGGAAGACGTAGAGACGCCGTGTACGGCTCTGGTAGTGGCAGCGACCTGTCAATCACAGTAAGCCCGCCCTAAAGCATTCCCTGCTTTATGGTCTATTTAACTCTAAATGGACCATAATGTACTAATTGAACATCATGCTGTATTGAAGAAGACTTGAAACTAGGGATTGAGACCATTTTCTCATAGACTTCTATACAATCAGACTTATTTTTGCAGCCGGAGGAGTCGCCCCCTGATGGTCAGTAGAGATAATGCAAGCTTTAAGACACTTCCACATCGGCCTCACTTTGGCAGAACCGGAAGTTGCCGCCTGGTTCTAATGGTATCAAGTTGGGTTCAAATGTAGTTTTTGGCGAGAAACTTGAAGAAATACATGGGAGATGTTTTCACAGCAATATTAAATAGATATTAGAGACACTAAACTTCCTGACACTAGCTCAAAGGGTTCATTGATCTGTTTTTTTACCGTGGTATCGAATTCGAAAATCGTGAAATTTCACTTGTATTGGTATCGACAACAACATTTTTGGTATTGTGACATCCCTACAGTTTGACACAGATATACAGTAACTTAGTGCGCTGCAGTATGAGCACAACCCACAGAAACAGTAAACCCAACAAAAAGACTTGTCTCATGCTGCTTGACTGACATGTACAAAGACCAGCAGTGATGTGTGAAGCTGTGTACCTGGAGCTGCTGCAGGATGTGAGCTCTGGGTTGGACCTGGTGTCTGCTGCAGCTCTGCTGGTACGCCACCATTACCTCCGTCAAGGTGAGGCAGCTGTCAACTAAAATAGAAGAATACACTCATTCACTGCTTTAATGTCTCTGCATCCCAGTGAGCCACCAGCAACCATTCAAAAGTGCTTAAGGGGCTAAGAAATGCCATACGGTAAACTGTGCTGTGCTCTGACTGTGTGTGTGTGTGTGTGTGTGTGTGTGTGTGTGTGTGTGTGTGTATACTACAAGGAAGATGGCAGTCAGCGAGAAGTGAGGAGGACATGAATGTCTGTTTGAGCAATAAATCAACCAATCAGGCATCTCAGTTTATCATCCACAGCCTTATGGGATAGGAAGTTCCAGATGTGAGAGACTACAGAGGATTTTATGATGGAAACACTTAAACATTTTTGATCCTTGTGTATCCTTCAAAACTGGATTGCATTTTAAAATGTATTTAGTTCAATACATTTCAGGGAAGATAAAACAAAGTAAATAAAGGCCTGGGCAGCTTGCTTTTAGCTGTGAATCGAGGTCAAAACTAGTTATTGAAATTATAACTAAAAGGGTTAAATGAACAGTAGATCATAGTATATATTTATGTGACAATAAAAAAAAAGAATCAGTTGTGTTTTAAGGATTGTTTTTACGTTCTATTTCTTTTTTTTATTTTTATTTTTTTTATTGAAAGACAAGAGACAATATTAGACAATACATAGACATAACAACAAGAGGATGACAAGAACAGTGGGCTAGCAAACATCATATAGTCAGTGTGTGTGTGTGTGTGTGTGTGTGTGTGTGTGTGTGTGTGTGTGTGTGTGTGAATGTCCTTGAGCCTTTTGAGATGAAAGGAGAACATTTTTTGGAATATCTGCAACTCAAATCATCCGTTCAATCCAAACTTAACACTAAGGCCACTAACCTAGAACTACCCCCCTCAACCTCAGAATTAATTAATATCCCCTCCTTAAAAAAGTTAATCTCAAAAATATGTAGAGTAATATCACAGTCTGACAAAACATCATCCATACCATCAAGAAAATGGGAATCAGACCTGTCCATCACTCCTGATGCTGATTTCTGGAACCAAATCTGCAATAACATCTACTTCATGACTAAAAATGCCAATTTACAACTAATACAGTATAAAATACTTCACAGAATTCATTACACTGGGCAAAAAATGTTTAAAATGGGATTCACGTCAGATATCTGTCCACATTGCACTCAAAACAGCCCGGATAGCTATGTTCACGCCACCTGGCACTGCACACCAGTTAATCACTTTTGGAAAGAAATAACTGAGTCACTGTCTGTCTTCCTGGGCTGCCTCGTCCCATTATCCCCTTCACTGTGCTTACTAGGAGACATCTCAACAATAAATCTGAGCAAAACAAATCGCAAATTACTCCTCGTGGCCCTAACTATCGCCAAGAAAACTATCCTCATGAACTGGAAATCAAGAAATAACACACACATCACACACTGGAGAAACTTAATGATAGAATATATTTCAATGGACAATCTAACCTCGTCCATCATATACGTACAATACAACAGAACACCACTCCACCTTGTCATCCCTCACTATGTTTCTGCAAACGTGACATCACCCATCCTATTAATATTAAAATTTGTATAGTATATATCTATTTTTTTTTATGTATTTATTGCTATTATTGATTTTGTTTTGTTGTTTTTCTTGCCTGACAACCAATTGAAACCCACGTACATGCATACATGAACATCCATATGCACACATACTTTTGTTTTTTAATTATTATTATTATTATTATTTTTTTTTTTTTCTCCTTTACGTTCTATTTCTAATTCTCTTCACTGGACTTGGAGTCATTTAAGAGGTGATTAGCTTAGCTTAGCATGAAGACTGGAAGTAGGGGGAAACAGCTAGCCTGGCTCTGTCCAAAGTTCAAATATAAACAGAAACAACTGAGCCCATTGTGTCTCGTTTGTTCATACGGACACACACAGAAATTTAAAAAAGGTGTGGTTTTACAATGTGTGGCTTTAGAGGGAGCCATGTTGTGTCATTTTGCTTTGAAACATTTTTCCGTTGCCTGGAGATCTCAAGGTGACAAAGAAACTGGGATGTCAGCGCCCCGGCCTTTAAATAGTTACAGCAAGTGACTTTGCATAAAAAGGTGCCGTTTTACATCTAAGTACAGCTTAACAAATGATGAATATGAAAATGATTAGTTTAGGACAGCGCTAGGGCAGCTGTCTCCACCTGCTACCAGTCTTCATGCTAAGTCAAGCTAATCCCATCCTGACGTAGAATCGTGTATTTTACAAAATGTCAAACTAGGAAGAGAAATAGTATTTAGTGATTGTTTTTAATTTACCCAATCAGATAAGTAGATTAGTTGATTTAATATTTGTGAATCCATAATAGTTCTAGGACATGGCAGCCTAGCTTAGAACACAGACTGGGAATCAGCCTGGCATTGCTGTTTTAAAGAAGCAGTTTGAACTTGACCAACATTTGGTAGCATTAACTGCAACCATCTCAAAAGTGATCATGTCAGGTTTATAGGGATAGTTTGGGTTTTCTAACGTGGGCTTGTATGAGGTTCTTCTCCACAGTCAGTGTATTACCTACAGTAGATGATGGTCAGCACGCCCACAGTTTGGAGAAACAGACAGGAGAACCAGCACATGTGCAAAGTAATGCACTGCTGTAGATGGGGGCAGCAGCAAAATGAAAAGAATATATACGGAAAGAATATTTTTACTGCTTTACCTTGCCGTCAGACAGTCCTTTCAACTGGGAACTGAACTAAAAGTGAAACTTATCTATGCTCTCTTCAAAGCCACAAGACTCCATTAACAAAACCAGTAGAGATGGTTCCACTTTCAGTTAAATGCTAAATGAACTGTACTTATATAGTGCTTTTCTATTCCGACCAATCAAAGCGCTTTCACACAACATGTCATTCAGCTATTCACACCCATTGATACAGCGCAGGCACACCGGTTTGATCCTGGGCTCCGCTAGTCCATGTTGATGTGTCCTTGGGCAAGTCAACTAACCCCAAATTGCTCCCGTTGACTGTTCCTGCGGTGTATGAATGGGTATGAATGGGTATCTATGAGTAGATAGTCATGTGCAGGTGGCACCTTTGCATGGTAGTCCCTGTCATCAGTGTATGAATGGGTGTGAATGGGTAAATGATGACATGTAGTGTTAAAGCGCTTTGACTAGAAAAGAGATATACAACTACAGTCCATTTGCCATCTGCTCAGCTGTATTTGGAATAGCTTATCCTTTACCAAAGCCTTAACTATAAAGAAAAAACTATAAACAGCAAAATGTTTTCTTGAAGAATGGTAGCTTTTAGTTTGTGTATAGTTTGGAAACTAACATTCCTTTTATTGACATGATATTGATCTAAAAAAACCCTTTCCATTTATGGTGACTTTAATGCAGATGACCAAAGGTCACCAAAATGACATCATGACATCATTGTGATATTGAATCAGACTTACATTCAACAGCAGCTTACCCTTTCTGTCCGTGTCCCTGTGCTCAGCAAAGCCGGAGACTATCTGTTCATCAGGGGGGAAAGACACATGCTTTTCTGCTTTACTTCTCTTCTTCTGGCCCTTGCTGAGTTTTTCTGCTCCGTCATCACTCTGCTCATCATTGTCACTACAGTGGGTCATCCCTCTGTTTAGGACTCCACCACGGAGCTTCCAATTGGGATTTGAAAGCAAAGAGTCAGTTCACTTTGAGCAGTAAACACTCAACGTGTCAACATCCAGCGCATCTCCTCCAGCAGCCACGGGGCAACAGTTACTGAATTAATAATAATAATAATATAAAGAGGCAGCACAAAATGTGTGCAACAGTTGACGTACAAACAGTAGTACCGTCTGCCCTCTTGCATGTGAAGTGCTGCTCTCTCCGCTCTGTGATCACCTGGAAAGACAAGGCACTAAAGAATCAATATCTTATTCATGAGTTGTGCACCGGCTCGCAAGCGAAACCCAATATATTTGTATCAAATGACACATTCAAAATAGGTAAGGCTCTGCACATTTACATACCCATACAAACGTAGCAAATTCCAGCAACATGCAGGACAATATATGCAAAGAGATGGGCAGGTATGGTATATCTTTAAAACGTTGTTTATTTTCCCTAGTTCAAAATGAGGCTGGTCCCTGTGGCCTAGAAAAGTATGTGACATCTTATTTAAGATGTCATATACATGACTTTTTTCATATTAACAATAGTTCAAATGACTATATGAAATGTATCACTCATGGTGACTAATTCACAGATAATTATAACCCATTGAACCAACTTTGTAGTTTCACTTAGCACTATGTGCTTATAGCCTATTTTAGCTCATTGTTTTGGTTTTCTGGACCACAAAATCCACTCTCATCACATTTAGACAATGGTTGTTGAACATATTTGAGCATTTAACAATAAAAAAGACACATCCCTCAGGAGTTGGTAGAGACCAAACCAGAGATAAAAGGAGATCGTATATTTGACTTGCATTCATCAACTGAACACAAACATGACTCAACTGAATGCTAATGCTACTCTGTGTCTGCTGGATGTGTAAAAAGACAACTGTTTTCTAACAAATTAGCCATAATAACTACATAAGGGGATGATATGACAGATGCCCCAACGTGGCCAAGAAATGAATGAATGCAGTTTTAACAGGTGTTTTATGTTTATGTTGCAGTGGAAAACTCTTCTTGTGATCACAGCTGTCTGAGTAAAATAGATCACTTTTAAAGCAAATGATCATTGTAACCATTTTTTCTTCTTTTTCTTTATTTATTATGCAGATTACCATCTCATTTGCATTTGTATATTGATGACATACATATAAAGTAATGAAATGGACAGCTTCGCTATTTAGTGAATTTGATTCAATGTTTCAAATGCATTACAACAACAATTGTATTTATGAAATGCAGTATCAGGGGAGTAAAGTAAAAAAAAAAAGAGGATTACAATAGAATTTTTTGGAAGCACTTGTATAAGAATGATTATGTCCCAAGCTTTGTTTAACTCATAGCAGTTAATCATTCTTGATCAAGAGGTTTTCACTGCATAGTGCACACTGTAAATAAAAAAATGGTAAAAACTGGCAGCTGACGTCAGAATTTCGCCCTAGTAAATAGCCAACAGTAGATTTTTTTCTGCTAATTTTTATTTATTTTTTTACAGTTCAGGTTGGAGTTTGATTCTATATTTTACCGTAAAAATACAAGTGTTTACCACTAATACCATGTGTCAGAATGAAGAGTGCTGAGGTCACAGATGAAGCTATAGCGGCATCCTGAGTGTCTAATTAAGACACTATTTTTTATCAGCTGTTGACAACCAAAGAAAAGAACCTGAGGCTACAATCACATTTATCAAAAACTCTTGAAGCACGAGGGACAAGTCAACAGCAGGAGATGTGAGGAATGCAACCTCTATACAAAGTGGACTGATGTTATGTTCAAGAGCATTTTGCACGCAACCCCAGACACAACTGATAAACCCATTTGCATGTTTATAACACATTAATAAAATACAAACCACCACTGACTTTGAAATGCATTTGTGGAATATGTAACGTTAACTATGAATTAGAGCAAAAGGCTTCCGTTTTACCTGCTGAATAAACCCCTTAGACTGTATATGTATAACACCTCATATTCCACATACACTTACTATGCATCTGTCGTCAGACACGCAGCGGACTCTCGACCAATAGAATAGCAGAGCGTCGTGACGCTACTTCCTGAACGGTTGTTTTGCGGGAAGTTTGGTCCTCATACGGCTCAGGACTAAACATACCATAAACACCAAGTCAAGGTGCGTATTCATCCTATCATTTAATAAAACATGTTAGCGATTCTTAGTCCAACGGACAGCGTCACAGGTATCCAGGAGCTGTTCTTATTAAACGTCATGTAGCAGCTAGCGTGAGATTTCGATGCTAACGAGACAGCGTGGTTAGCATCACAGCTAACTTTAACCGACATTTATAAAAGCGTAACGTTACTCTGTCCGCCACCTCACATAGTGTTGCTTGACCTACTCTTCCCCTTTAACGCCATTTTGTCATAAGAAAGGAGACTGCTATCTTTGCACTACACACACTGGCCATTTGTGTTAGCTAAACGTATGCTTATCCAACGTGAAAGCAGCAGGTAATGTGAACGTTACTACTGGGTAACGTGCGAAGCTAGGTAGAGGTTAGCTAACACTAGTAACTTCACTGGTAAATAGAAGAACGTGACACCCACGTAGCACTGAAAGGGAAACCTCTCATTTGTTGTTTAGTTGTCGATACTTTTGAATTCGGTCACATGCGTCATACGCTAACAGTGTAACTATTAGCTCCATGTAACTAACATTACGCGTAGAACACCTACGCACAAGATCAATTCGGCTGTGGAGTAAGTTAACCGTAGCATGTAATGCTAAATAACTGCATTGCAGATGCCTCCTAAAGCCAAGGCGGCAGGGAAAGGCCGAGCTCCGGCTAAGAGGAAGCTGGCAGAGGAGTTCCCACCCGGAGAGGTCCTAACAGACACCGGGAAGAAGACCTGGAAGTTGGGGGCTCCGATCGGCCAGGGGGGCTTCGGTCTCATATATCTGGGTAATAATAGATGGAGATGAATCTGTTCAAAAGTCAAACGTGTAATTTGAAAATACATCTATAGATGATTTGACTGCAGACTTTTTCTCAAACTAAACTTAATCAAGACAGCAGAAGTTATAATGCGTAGCTATTCCATGTGTTTAAATACAACGTTCTGCTGTGCAGGACAGAACCTGCAAAGCCTGCCATTGCACCAATGTGTTTCAGGTTCCTCTAACTTGTGAAATGATTCCTTTCTTGTTCCCAGCGGATGAGAATTCTGCAACACCAGTGGGTGCTGAAGCTCCTTATGTCATCAAAGTGGTAAGACTCTAAACAACCTCTAAAATGTCTTGGACTAGTTGTAGGGGTTTGGGGACTAGTTGTAGGGGTTTGGGGACTAGTTGTAGAGGTTTGGGGACTAGTTGTCCACAAACCTGCACCTCATTTGACCTGCACCTGTTCCTGCAGCGCTCACACCGGTGGAGTTGTGTAGACATAAATGCAGTTGTTGTTGTTGTGTCCACAGGAGCCCAGTGACAATGGGCCGCTGTTCTCTGAGCTCAAGTTCTACATGAGAGCTGCTAAGCCTGACCTGAGTAAGTCGACTTATCATTCCTTATACACGCACGCACGCACACACACACACACACACCTAGCAGTACGACACGAAGCTAAAGGGAGCCGTGTGATCATAACACAACACAGTCTCTCACCACCAGGGCAAACAAATAAAAGAAAGCCAACTTTCTTAATTAAAAAAGACAATCTTGTAGCGGAGGCACGGAGGGGCCCTGCAGAGTAAGGGAGGCTTTTGGTGGCAGCTCCATTGGCCCCCAGGCCACAGCTTTGCATTTTATATAATAACAATCCAAATGTCAATCTCCCCTGACAATTAACTATTATATTACTAAGGAACCAAAGGCTCATATTTTATTCATGCTGGAATCTCACGTTGTTGGTAAATATTTGTCCCAGCAGCAGATTAGCTTGCGGCCACGCTGCCCGACAACCCCCCCCCCCCCCCCCCCCCCCCCCCCCCACCCCCCCCCCCCCC
>NW_022280066.1:2218208-2220583 GCF_004355925.1 Anarrhichthys ocellatus | reverse complement strand
CTTTTTCTGGCCCCCCTCCCCCCCCAACAGAATCATACTCTTATTACTTTGAGCATCACAACCATCACCCACTTACACCAGCTCCAGTTAGCTGTGTGCTGTCCTTGATTTACATGATGTACATTTCAGAGATTTACACGTATGCTTTCTGAACAGTTTGGCCAGAAAAAGTGCCTCAAAGATTTCTGATGAATGTCCTCTCGTCCTGCAGTTCAGAGCTGGATGAAGTCTCACAAGTTGAAGACTCTGGGCGTTCCCAGGTACTGGGGCTCAGGTCTGCATGAGAGAGGAGGGAAGAGGTAAGGCTCTGACCAGGAGGATCCATTCACATGGGGAACGTGTGTCACTGGTCACTTTTAGTTTCATCGTCCAGCACTTATAGTCCCACAAAAGACAAAAACTACTCCTGATTTTTACTTTTCTTTGGAAGCGAACAGTTCCAGGCTTAGGGGGAGTCGTAGTTCATGAAAAGATTTAAAGTCTTTATTAATTTAACAGCTTTTGGATGTACAGACTTATTTTCTAAATGAAATTAATTTGATTATTTACTCAACAATAATAATAGCAATGTAGCCATTCCAAAAACCTTCACATCTGATGTGCCTTAAGCTGCAGGAACCCTGTCTGACAGATCTGAAACGAATGAGGTGCTACGGCCTGATCGGTCCATTGGAAGGTTCTGCTGCTGTGCTGTGTCACACGTCTATTGCTTGACTGCAGATAACACAGGGACACCAGCGGTTTAGTAACGGGGCTTGTATGTTCTTTGTGTCTTCCAGGTACAGGTTCATGGTCATCGACCGGCTCGGCACAGATCTGCAGAAGAAGTTTGAAGAATGTGGAAGGAGGTTCCCCAGAAAACTGGTCCTGCAGCTCGGTCTTCGACTGGTTGGTTATTTCATCATCACATGGCTTCATTTCGCTTTCGTGTTTTCCGCTGAACTGCAATGGCTTTCACAGACAGCTGGCATTCATACATGACAAGAAAGCAGACAAAGGACTGTTTAAATGTTTCAGTTCGGAATCTGATCGACTCTTCTGATCGTCCTTTATTCAGACTAAGGATCAAACTATTATTTATTATTATTAATATCAGCTGATAACCATCGGTGGCCACCTGTGACTAGATCAATATGCAGCAATTAACTTCAGCAAATTAAAGGCAAGGCGACAAAACGCAAACATTAAAACTGGATGGATGTAGCGCTTTATAATAATATAATAAGCATATCATTTAGTTATCGCTACTGAGAATTTAACAAACATAAAAAAAAGGAAAAAAACATGACGTAGATAGGTTTGCATTTTTCAAGGTGTATATTCCAAATTGCATCTCTTACACACATGAAGATAAAGTTGTGAACACCAGCTGAATATCTATTATCAGAATCATTATAACTGTCTTATAACTGCTACTGTGTAAAGGGAATACTGCTGTTAAAAATAACCTTATTTGTTTAAAGTGTTTGCAAACCAAATGTTATTGCACTTTTGTTCATATAGCAGTACTTTTAAAATAAAAGTGAGCAATACTCTACTTTTGAATTAATTATTGAATTTTGCCATAACAATGCGATTAATCGCAGAAAATGCGATTTAAAAAAAAAAAAATGTTAATCGTTGCCCAGCACTAATTTAAATATAATAAAAAACCCAACTTGAAACAAAAACGAATCATCTTAATATAAGTAATCGACTGCGTGTTTAATGTTTTTACCCCATTCACCTGCAGTGTCTCCCCTTAATAGGAATATAAAGTACTGGAATATGCCTGAAAGAAATGTGCACTAGTTGTGCGACCCGATGAGTCACGTGATCGCCGTCTTCCGTCTCCTGCAGTGATGCTGCAGTAGAGCGACCTTTCAACATGTCAAAATGGGAATTTTTGTCCAAACTGCTCAGATATCATTCATTTCCTGTGCCCACCTCCAGTACAGTCACATTCCCTCCTGCACTAACACCTGCTTTTCTTTTCCTTGTTTAGCTGGAGACTCTGGAGTACATCCATGAGCACGAGTATGTGCATGCTGACATCAAGGCATCCAACCTCATGTTGAGCCACAGCGATCCCAACCAGGTCAGTAGAAGTTAGAGCCTCCTGTGACTAAAGTCATCTTGCTCTCTTTTGAGTCTCCAGAGCCTGAAACATTTGTTAATGTTGGTGATCTAAGGTGCTCCTCTGACCCCAGCACTGCTGCCTAAAGCAGCGAGGTGATTGTTTTTTTTGATCGTAACACGCTTGTGCTGCTTCATTAGATTCAATTAAGGCCTGGAGAGGAGATGGGGGGGGGGGGGGGGGGGGGGGGGGGGGGGGAAAAATTCCCATTTGGACATGTTGAAAGGTCGCTCTACTGCAGCATCACTGCAGGAGAGCG
>NW_022280066.1:2202056-2218108 GCF_004355925.1 Anarrhichthys ocellatus | reverse complement strand
GTGTGTGTGTGTGTGTGTGTGTGTGTGTGTGTGTGTGTGTTTGTGTGGGGAGATTAGATGGCAGCAGCTAAGCGCTTTTTCTAGCAAACAAGGCAGGGACAAATATTTAATTTGATGATTAATAATGTATCATTGGTGGTGTTATTAAAGAGCTATTTATAAATGACAATTTAAAAACCTGGCCCCTCAGGATTTAATATTAGGTACGGTTGTTTTTTTATTCTTTTTATTTGTATCTGCTATTTTTATATTTTCCCCTGGAGTCACTGAGATGTATGTTTGGTCTTATTTCTGCACGTTTCTTAATTAAATTCAACAACCAAGTCTGGCTTATATGCACAATGCAGACTTAATAATAACAATACAGTTTATGTAGGTGGAATTACAATTCTTCCTGGAAAAAGTACACATGTATATAGTGTTGAATGTCTCTGTGCATGTCTGAATCAGTGTCTCTCTCCAGGTGTACTTGGTAGATTATGGGCTGGCATATAGGTACGCGCCCGACAGTGTCATAAAAGAGTACAAAGAGGACCCCAAGAGATGTCACGACGGTACCATAGAGTTCACGAGCATCGACGCCCACAAAGGAGCAAGTAGGTACACGTGCAATACTCGTAGCTCTGTAACGTTTAAAACCCGACTGCCAGGGCTTTAATTCTGTGATCTGGTCTCACACACAGAGAGGATAAACTGACAGGTGGGTTGTTGAACATTACATGTGTTCTCATTCATGTGAGGTACCTTTGCCTTTTGAAAGGCTCTGTATAAGTTTGGTTTAGCTATTGAGGCAGAAAGAGAAGGCCTCATTGGCTGCTTCCGGTAGCTCGTAGCAGATGTGCTTCCTCACTTTGAGGTAGTCTCCCAAGTGCTAAAAAACTGGCTTCCAACTTCTTAAGAAGAATCCATCTTTATTCACTTCTTCCACCTCCTGTCTGAACGTTCAATTTTCCTCGAGAGAGACACTGAACCTCGAGTGGCTCCTCGGTAGCTTCCCAGCCGGCCTCTGCTCCTAAACACGCTCAGGATGGGGAAATACAGAAGTCTAATTTAATGAACTGTATGTACCTGTTGGAATAACTTATAATTACCGTTGTTTTACAGGGTAAATCTGTTTCATAATACTACTCGTATAACACATTTTGGTTTAAAAATACATTTCAAAACATAATTCCCCAAGCCGCATGGGATTGATGGGAATCTCCTCATTTCAATTATTTTCCAAAATGTGGAACTACTCCTATAATGGATTTGGTGTAAGACGGAAACATTCACAATGGTGGTAACGCTGCGTTTCCCCTTGTAATGCTGCTGTTGCTATTCATGGCAGTGCGAGCGGCTGCCAGTGTTTGCCTCCTCTGATGTGCTTGTTTGGCTCCAGCTGCGTGTAGGCGGAGCGACTTGGAGATCCTGTGCTACTGCATGGTCCAGTGGCTGTGTGGACGGCTGCCCTGGGAGGACAAGCTGCAGGACCCGCTCTACGTCAGGGACTCCAAGATCAGGTGGGAGGGGCTTGAGTTGTGTCACTGAATGCATGGGCGTGTCTGCTGCATCTCGGCAGGCAAACGTTTGGAATTTGCAACTTAGCAATTTTCACCTTTCAAGTAGAGCGAGTTGTATTAAACTGAGAATGTTTAAACTTTTATGGAAGAAAAAAATAATCACGCCGCTTGTTTTTTTTTTTTTTTTTTTTTTTTCTTACAGGAGCCAAGAAAATATCTCTGAATTTATGACCAAGTGTTTCTCCTCTCAAGACAAGCCAGGTAAGAAAGGCAGACTTCTCATGGCCATTAAGAATAGAAACCAGTAAAAGAATTGGCTAGTATTACCCATGACCCTCCACTTTCTCCAGCTGCTTAATAGCCCGGTAGTACAGCATTGTTTGTAGCTTCCAGCTGTGTGTGATGAGGATTGAACCAGTCCTTAGACACAATGAGCATCAATAGAAAAGGGTCCAGACCAAAGCACCTCACCATACCCAGCCAACATGTGCACAGAGGTGTACACACACACACACACACACACACAAAAAGTGTCCCTGCTTCTTCCTCAGATTTAAGTCAATTCTAAATATAGCCCAATATCACAAAATAGTAATGTTTTTCATCTTTTTTCTTTTTTTTTGTTACATTTCGTCCCGACAGCAATCAATGATTATAATCTTCCAATATATAATTTTAAAAAATTAATAAATAAGGTATATGTGGCTTTGGCAGGACTGTAATTAGCCCATCCAATAAGTTATGTTCAAAGTTGTGCAATAATGAATGAGAAGCCAGAGTAGCTTAACAATACAGTGACGGTATGTACATCTGCAAGTGTGTTTGCGTTATTCTCTCATAATTTGTCATCATTTCTAAGCATATGAGAGTCGATTTCATAGATAAGTCATAGCCATAGACTTCTTTTGAATCAGACTTCCACAGAGAGGAACATATTAGTGTGTGACATGATCCCTGTCTGTCAAAAGGAATGCCATCTTTCATTTACATTCATTCACACCAACTATAGCCCTCCAGACTGAGACCTGCTTGATTCTCATCAGGATAGAAGTCCGACGACACGCCGCAGTAAACATTTAGAGTTCCGACTGTAAATGGCGACTTTGGCGTCTGTTGTCTCAAGAGTTGCCATCTTCTTGTTGGCACTTTGACCTGCAGGCAGCGTGTCGGCTCAGGCGGAGGAGACGGAATGCGGAGCGTCACACCGCCTTCCTTCTGCTCTGCTGAGCACAACCAAAGTGTTGTTTACAACTCCATCTGTGAGTGTGTTTGTGACCGTGTGTCAAGTCTGAGGAAAGTCACAGCGCACAGAATGAGGCGGGACGCTGCGACCGGAGCAGAACATTATGGTGACGAAGAGAGAGATGCCCGAGTCCAGTCAGGGTCATTTATGTAGCCCCCCCCCCCGTCACGAGACACGGACAGAAGCACTTCATGGAGACAAGCCATGTCACAAAACGAAACGGTGGTAGGCGGTGTACAAACAACATTAAGACGATCACAACACAAATAAGAAATGAGAGACACGCTTATGGTGGCATAGAGGCAAGGAGCTGGTTGCAGGCTTTGGTTTACGATGACCACGTTGTCGCTCTGTTGTGTTGCAGCTGAGATCCAGAAGTTCATGGAGGAGGTAAAGTCTGTGGGGTACCAAGACAAACCGCCGTACGAGAAGCTGCGCTCCATCCTGCAGGCCGGACTGGCGGACATCAAGGCTAAAGATGACGGCAAGCTGAAGTTCACTCCCGTCAGTGGAGCTGTTTCACCCCCCGCCCAGGTGAACACACACACACACACACACACACTGAAACACACAACGGATCACGGATTAACTACAGTCTTTTACACCACAGGCGTGTGAATCATGTCGTACCGTGTGGCCCATGTAGACAGGCTAATGTTGAGCTATGGCTAGCCCTTTAGCTAAGCTACCGCAGACGTGTTGGCAGAAGTCCTGCATCCCAAATGGTACTGAAGTAAAACTAATCAAGTTTTATCAGCAAAATGTACTCTTTTATAGCTTCATAGTGAGCGTCAGCTCTTTGTTTAGCTCGCTGGCCCACAACTTTACTCTCTGGGTTCACTCTCATCGCTCTGTGTTGTTTTCAACCCCAGCAGGCGGCTCTAAAACCCCCTGTTCTCTACCTGCTCAGCAGAGTCACAGCACAAAAGTAAAAAGGGAGCAAATATAACTTTTAGAGATCCCTCATGTTTTTTTGCCATCGATACTATTTCGTTGTTTGGTTAAAGCAGCTGGTCTACAAGGCTCCAGACTATTTATTTATTTATTTATTATAAAAATCATCAGAATGGCCAATTTCTGATGTTCTAACATTATATGTTCTAGCCTGTTTTTGATTTTGATTATGGAAGCGTCACTTTAAGGTTGCAGCTTTGAAAGGTGGGACTAATGTGAAGAACTTTACATTAGCTTAATTTATAATAATATATATATATTCACTTATCCCATCATATTTTCATCTCATAATCTCAATCTACAAAGTAACTAAAAATGGAAATATCTCAAACCAGTACTTGAATCCAGTATTAAAGTAAATGCTCTCGGTTACTTTCCACTGCCCAACATGTCATGTTTCTGAATGTGATGTGCGGAGTGGATGCAGCTGCTTTCTTCTTTTTTTAAGGTTAAGTGTGACCTCATGGTTATATTTAGATATTATTTAACGGTACAAATCATGCTGCAAATCCAGTAAACAGAGGCTGAGGTGCAGGAATGTTCTTAATACAGTTATGTAAAAATGTTCATCTTTAATTAGGAAGTGTTGGAATATGTCTTCATCATCCAGTAAAATTAGACATCGAACGTTGACAATAAAACAGAATGTGATGGCTGAAGGTACATGTGATGCAGTCCTGCTCCTTTCTCTTCCCCCTCCATCTCTTGTCCTCTGGGCAACTCGGTCCAAACACTATGAGAATGTCATTTCTCTGTGATGACATCCCTTCATTCATCTTTATTTAATGTCAGATAAACTAAATTGTGACGGTCCGTCAGCCACCGGTGCTTCATAGTACTGCAGTAGTTATCTGTATTACTAAGCATTGGTTAAAAAACGTCCTCCCATCTGTCCTTTTTTCAATGGTACAGTCAATCCTATCACTCTAAATGCTTATGAATTATTAAAATGTCTTGAAGTGAGTTGTTAGTTGTCTGATGTACTTCAGTTCTCAGTGACGTGTTTCTTTGGGTCTTAAATGTTCACTTCACTCATCAATATTTTTATATGAACAATAACATCTGTCTGTCTGTCTCTGTCTGTGTGTCTCTGTCTTTCTCTTTCTCTGTCTCTCATACACACTCATATCTATCTATCTATCTATCTATCTATCTATCTAGATAGATAGATAGATAGATAGATAGATAGATAGATAGATAGATAGATAGATAGATAGATAGATAGATAGATAGATAGATATAGTAAGTATCGGTGCATATGGAAGATGTCACCGGGGACATGGAGTTTTCAGCCGAAAGGTTACCGGGCCCCAGCGCTGGTTATTGTATATAATTATCCCGCCAATCTGTTCACGTCAGCGGGTGCCGTGTGGTGATCATGGGGTAGCAATTGTCAAAATGGAGGGGAAAATGTAAAGGGGGGGAGGCAGGCAGGCAGGCAGTGTGTGTGAGTGATAGTTCAGGCTGAGAGTGTAGCTTCATTATAGAGGCCCAGGAAGGAGGGGGAGGAGTTGATTGCCTTCATTAAGTGCACCAGAAGAAAAGGTCCATGCAGTCCTAGTTGACGGGGAACTCTGCGCTGCGCTAGCACTGCTTCTGAGAGGCCTCCATCTTTGTTGAGCCCACTGTTTAATCACACTAGTGTTTCTGTTTGATGGATTAGTATCTGGTCCTGGTGGCTGGTGAGATGGTGTTTATCAGATGACACTGGTGGCACTGTGAGAGCTTTTACACTGCTTCTGGATTCGGGTTGAAAACTAAAATGTCTTCATTTAATTAAACATTTAGAGGAAGGTGTTGTACTTTGCATTTGAGCAGTTGTCTTATTTTGAAAGACTTGTGGACTCTCATATCTGGCTGAGACTGACTCAAATAGCTGGATGGGGTGACGGTGACAATGGCTCTGATCTAGTCACTCCATGTGTTTATACTATATCAATTATAATCTGGAATATGAATTCCTGTTTGTCTGATTTGCTGCTTCATTTAAAAGGTTTAAAGTTTAATTGTAATTCAAGTTAATTTTGAAGATTTTTGAAGTTGCTGGTTTATTATTTTAATAATAAATGACAATTCAATAAATGTGTATCTATATTAGTTACATATTGTTTTACAGAGCCTGGTGACTTCCACACACTGAGGTACACAGCGTATTAATCAACCCCCCCCCCCCCCCCCCCCCCCCCCTCATTTCCTTCTTCCAGAAGACCAGCAAGAGAAAGAAGGTGGCAGATGAAGCAGAAGAAGCAGATGAGAGTGAGCCGGACGGAGGACTCGTCAAGAGAAAGAGAGTCACAAAGAAAAGAGGTAAATATTTCCCTCTTTAGTCTTTTCCTCAGCAGGAGCCGTTATTCTTTGTTGCTGAGTTACTGGTACGTAATTCAAGTTCACGGCACTTTCATTGGTTGCCAGCAGTGCTGTCGATCATGATTGGTCAAGCAGATGTGACCAAAATGCAAAGCCAACTTTACGCGTGGTTCCATACATAGTCACTGCAAAGACTCCTTTCTTTTGGGTTCATACCTCTGTGGAGAACCAGCCAGCGTGTGTGTGGCTCGCTAGACACGCTGAAAGCTACCGAGTGCCTTCAGATGACTTTAAGAACCCGGACACATCGGCATCTGGGATTCCCCCAACATGTACAAAGCATTAACAGTGGTTATTGTGGCTATGGTTGATGAAACATTGGTATCTATATGAAGGTAAGCTCCCCCCCCCCCCCCCCCCCACCTCTTCCTCTGCAGAGCGTCGAGCGCTAGTGACGCAATGATGATCCGGCATCTCTATTGTTCACCGGAGTCGAGGTTGAACTCTCCGAGATGGATGTTTCATCTGAGCAAATTAAAAAGACTTCCAGAGCAGCTGTGGCAGCTCCTAACGAGGAAGAGCAGGAGTGCATCAGTGTTAGCGGTGTCAGCTTCCTTCCTTCATTTTCCCATTTGATAGCCTGACAACCATCAACTGGTAACTAACCACTCAACAAGAAATGAAATAGACGCCTTTTCCTTTCTCTCCAGTGTTCCACTGACTCAGTGATCCGCATTTCAAAGAGCTCTTTCCATGTTTAGTGGTGTAAATGTCTTTGTGCTTTTATTTAAATGAACCTATAATCCAATATGCGTAACCAGTCACAGTGTCTCCACGGGTTAACTGGGTTTAGACTGACAGAAGTCAAAGACATCAGTAACAGCAAGCAGCTGTCAAATGATGTACATGAAGAACGGTGCTTAAACATGATGGATGTCCCTCCACAGCAGTCAATGGAGTGAAGAAAAGTCCCAAAAAAACTGCGAGACCAAAGAAGGTACCCGGCACTGGAAAAGCGAGCGACGCCAAATCCAGACTGGTAGAGATGGGCACCCAGACGTCACCTGGACTGGTCCTGAGATCCAGAGGCAGACCCAAGAAGACCAGCGCCTAAGGACCCACCTCCACACTCCTCCAGCAGTCCTGTCGCTCCTCTGCTTCTTAAAAGTCTCCTTTTCAACTTTTATATGTTTTCTGTCTGTCGCACACTGCTACATGTTGATGTTTGATTGTATTTGAAGCCTGATCTATTTCAATAAAGAGGATGATAAACTGTCAATCTTCTGGTTTTAATTAAGAGAATAACTCCGCCTCCTTTTAAGAGCAGTGAAGATGCCGTCCTGCTGCTCTGCTGGAGTGAAGACCTGTGAAGGGTTTTAGCGAGGAAAGCCCAGTTGTCATGCATTTGCTTGAGTTGAAAGAAAAAAGGATTTTTGAAGATGCAACTACTTTAAACACTCAAGCCAGATGAACGTGAATGTCACGTTTGACTTTTTTCCCCAACCTTTAAAGGAATAAATGCACCACTGCTGAGCTAATGCATAAGAGCAGACAGCACATTTTCTGAATAGACATGGTCAAATTTATATCGGGGGGGGGGGGGGGCTTGCATTTGCAAATAAGTGCAGCTCTTTGTCCTCCTGTCCATCTCTGTCCTGCTGCTGAAATGTCACATTTCTCAGCGTACAGCTATGACAGACATTTTTTCAAATAGTTGTGAAACCATCGTCAAATGGTCCGAGAATGTTTCCATCAGAGCGAGTATACAGGAGAACATTTCACACATGAGAAGCTGCTGACGAGCTGTCCACCCCCCCCCCATCCACACTTGTCCTCAAGCTTCTGGACCGTCCCCGACGGTACCCCCCACCTCCCTCATTAACTCCCAACAGCCCACCGTCCCCATGGAGGAAGACATCTCCACTAATGTCAGTGTTGTGAGGGCCCTCGGGGGGGGCCCCCGTGGCGGCTGGTGGCTCGCCATCGATTGCTCCAGCCTCTTCAGGAGTAAAGGGCCCCCCTGCATGGCTTTCCTCTCCACCTCCCCCCCCCCTCACACAGACACTGACCTTGGGGGCGCCTCAGCCACGGTCCCGCAGTAGGGGGCAGTAGTACATAATGATGGCAAATGGATGTGGGTGGGGGGGTGGGGTTGGGGTGGAAAGGGACAGCACTTAAACACAACACTACCATCTTTTCTGCTTGCAGAGAGAGGTTTCTTTTTCATTGAGCGTGGACGTGTTCTCCACTGGCCGGCCTGCAGGCAGCTGTTGGCTGCGGTCGGCCTCTGATCGGCGGAGCGTGAACGCCTCGCAGCAGAGGCCTAACCACCGCTCTGGTGATCCGGGCCAATAACTCGATAACAGTTTCCCCCCGGGGCTGCTGGGTTTTCCCGTGTTTGTGACAATTGTCAGTATTTTGGTCGGGCGGGGCGGTAGGTGACCCGAAAGTGTTCAACCTCCACAGTGAGGTACAGGTTTGGTGAAGGGTCTGAAAGTTCATGCAGGAAAAGCAGACGTGGGACGTCTTCCATTCCGTTCTTGCAGTTCATGTTTTTTAGGCGTGGATGTGGATGACAAGCCGACGCGTAGTGTTAAGTTCAGTATGCTGCCATCAGGTGTCACACGTCCAAATGCATGTAGTTACACAAGAGCCGAGACGAGACCGGAGACATGCAGAACAGAGGTGTGGACTCCAGTTATGTGACTTGGACTCGGTCCTGAATGACAAATCTGACTAAATTAAAAACAACTCGCAACTCGACTTTGACTCAAACACAGTGACTTGGACTTGATCCCTTTGACTTCGACTGATGGGGAATCCTCCACAAGCCCAAAGATTACCATTCTTATTTTAAGGAAGTGTGCGAGGAAAGAAGTCCTCAGTTGTCTGACTGGCTATATTTTGAATCAATCCAACAGCAACTAACTACAAAGGTCAGTGCAAACCAGCAGGCAAATGCACGTTTTACCCACAGAAGTTGAAAGAAGATCACCAGGTGACGGTCTCACACTGTGATCTGTAGCTTTAGCTTCTATCTTTATCATTTTAACCTGTTTTCACTGCTCAATAAGTTTGACTTCCTGGATATATGCTTATATTTGCCTCTCTCTGAAACCATAATATATTGATAATATTTCTTTAAAATGCAGTTAGTGGCAGTATGGGCTCCATGGTAACGTAGCAGCAGGGGGCGGGGCTTAGCAAAGGGTCAAGTACATATGCTTGATTTCAGAACCACAAAGGATCACAAGGCAGAGAGGACGTGATGGTGTAAAGGTGTATACGGTGGATACATGCAACTCGGACAACGCAGGACGTGAGAAGGTTTTCCACTTTCTCGAAAGTCTTTCCCTGAATTCAACCAATTTATCTTAATTGCCCGACTTGAATGATGCACCTTCTGATGATGTTATCGTGGCCAACAGTATTACGTTTCCGATGTGAAGCTGCCCACCACTTGAACATAGAGCAGATATTTCCACTGGGACTGAAAATAACCTCAATTTTCAAAATCCTGTTTTTGCCCCCCCCCCTCACTTTTGCACTTTCAGACTGATTCACTGTGAGCTGTGTCCAGCTCTAGAAACAGATGAGGGGAGGATCTAAAGTGCCTTCAATACTTCATTGCTGTGCGCTGGCAGCAATAAGCTGAAGGAGCATGTAGCCAGTGGTCTGTGGACTTCTACTGCCCTGGGTTTCAGACCCAAGGCTCTGATTGGTTGAGCTGCTTGGTGGACATATACTTATTATATAAGACGCTACTCAGGGTGAAACAAACCACTTCCACACAAAAACATCTCATCAATAACTTGGTTTACAGTTATTGTTCTACTAAAAAGACAATAATTGCACATCAATCAAAAGACCTTTTTTTAGTGTAAAACACCATTTAGGTATCTTCTCTATTAGTGAAGGTGATGTCACTCATGCATTAATAAGACAGCCATGTACATAGCATTTCTAATTTGCCTGTTAGATTGTTAGACCATAATAATTCCATCATAATGTGTTATTTGCATTCCCAAAGTTTGAAGCTTTTTCTTTTTATTAGAAAAGAAAAATGAGTTTTTCAAGGTTTTGATGAATGTGTACATTATTTGGAGCATCCCTCGACTTCTTTGTGACCGAACAATGTGTGCATCCTACTGAAAGTTAACATCGCTAAACCTGGAAGTTTACTGTGGAACTTTGGGTTTCAAACTGTTTAGGAACCGTGCCCGCGTTAAAGACAGTGGAGGCGTTTGAAGGAGATGCAGCTCTACAGTGCTGCAGTGTGCGTGTGTGGAGGCTGTATCCGCCGTCATGCGAGCGCGGATGCAGCCTGAACATCTGCCGGGGTGTGTTCTGCCTCGCAGCTGTCACACTGTTATTCCCTTTTCCTTTCTCTTTGTTCTTGGGTTGTTTGTGTGAATGTACGGGATACGTGGGTGTGTACAGAGGACCGCGTGTGTCCGCAAGTTGTCGTTCTTGTACCTGCTGTAGTTCCTGTTCAGGGTTTAGGTCACAAGAAGAACACAAACACAAGAGAGGACGTCGCCTACAGTAAAATATATGCACATTCTCACTGCCGGAGTTGAGAGCTTGTTTGGTGGCTCTTTGCATAAAGGCTTAAAGTCACAAGGTGTTGTGATGGTGCCTCGCCTCCATAACTCCGTGTTGGTGACCTGCTTATTGGTTCTTATGCTGAGCTTTTCAAAAATGTGCTGCTCTTCAGAATGATTCACTTCCAGCCTCTACGTTCTTGTATTTAATAATTTAACCATTGTTTTTCCAGGAATATTTCCCATTGAGATTCAGAAACGAGAGAGTCCCGGCTTAGATGGCAGCAGTAAAAAATTGTTGCATAAAAAAAGCGAACAGACTGTAAAAACAGCTAAAGAGTTAAATAAAACACTTTAAAAAACCACATAAAAGAAACAAGAAGCAGACTTAAAACAAACAGCTAATTACATCACACAGTGAAAGTATAGTGTTTAAATAGTGCCGAATATTGTTTTGAAATGTTGCATGCTGATGAAATCATCTATTTTAAGGTGACTTAACAGCCTGTACTACATGTCAGCAATGTTAGCAATAACAACGTATTGAGATGTTTTCTGCTTGTTGTGCTGCCCTCGTGTGGCCAAAAACAACAACTACCGTAGCTTTAAAGTTTCTCATTTCACTTGAAGGAAGAAATAAAGTACAAATGTAAATCATGCAATGTTCTAAGATGCATTCCACGAAGTATTGACATTCTAAAGAAATAACAAATGTATTTTGGCATTCCGTCGCCTGCTATGACACAGAATTACCAGTAAGAAGAAGCCCTTTTTCTTTTCATTGTGTTTTAATCTCAATGGTATGGACTCCTTTGTCTTGCCGTTGTGAATAATATGCTGTGTCAGTGGCCTCCTGTGTCTTCCCCTCTCCACTCCCTGGCTCTTCAATTGTCACAGCTCAGACAGCAAAATCTGCATTTCACCCTCCACCCTCGCCTTGGAAAAAGTCAAACAGAAACTCTGTCTTTCACCCAGACTTCCACCCCCCCCAAAAAAGTAGAATAAAAACTCAGTTGCAATCATCCACACCTATACCTCCTCCTGGAACTCCTGGATGAAAAGATGCGATGGAAATTTCACTCAGTTTGTGCTGTAATTTAGCCCTCCCTCTCCCTTTTTTGTCAAAAAAAACCCAGACCCTGTCTCCCAAAAAACACACACACACACACACAAATGGGCCCACGGTTCCCGGGGGGGGGGGGGGGGGGGGGGGGGGAGTGTGTGGGTGAAGTTACGGTACATTTGCCGTTGTAGTTGTGTGTAAATATTAGAAAGCAGCATGTTCCTGGCGTGAGGAGAAGCCAGCCAAAGCGGCGGCACTAAGTCAGGCGTCCTTATCGGTTTTGTGTTCAGACTCCGGCGTGCTCCTGCTGTTTGTAATCTGCAGCCGCCGCTGTGAGCAAAACTGGACAGGCATTTATTGTCCCAGCAGGAGGACGCTTGACAAGAGAATGTTAAACACTCCGCTACCTGCAATTTTCAAAAGGCGATAGGAGACATGATAAAATGTACACACATTTAATTTCAGGTTTCTTTTTTTTTTTTTTTTTTTTTTTTTTTTTTCAACGAACGTAGAAGCAGCAGAAAATTGGGAACTTGGAGAAAATAATAAGCAGTTTCTTTCAAGTCTCACTGTTGGTTCTCCTGAATGCAATGTGTCCGTAAGAGGTTGTATGTGTTGAGTGAGGAAGAGCAGGACTCGTGTCAACAACTCCTCGGAGAGAAGAAGTGTGCCAGAGCACACCGACCTCAGGCCAAATGAGAGCTTTCATTTGAACGAGTGCTGGCGGTGGTGCTGGCTGGACACAGCGGTCATCAAGAAGACGTGTTCATCAGCGCTCAATCATAACCTCACGCACGCACGCGTGCGCACACACACACACACACACACACACACACACACACACACACACACACACACACACGCAGTAGCAATACTGTAGCCTGTTCAAAACATGCATAAAAAGAAAAGAAAAGAAAATATGGCAGTGGGCTGACCACAAAGACAAAATAAAATACGTAATTACAAATCCTGGGGTTGTATATTATTTTCAGAACACGTACAACGGCTCACAGATTGCAGAACTCAACACGCTGTCCTCTACCTTAAAACTCAGTTAAAATCAATTAAAAATTTGGCGTTACGCATGTTAACCTTAAAGATTGGGAGAATTTCCATTGCCTCCACGCGGTTCTCAACATGGCGACGACTGCGACAGCAGTTCGCAACTAACAGAGCAAACAATAGCAACAGAGCTGACGGAGTTAAATGGTGAATGGATGGTGAATGGACTGTACTTGTATATCTCTTCTCTAGTCCTATGACCACTCAAAGCGCTTTCACACCCATTCATACGCTGATGACAGGGGCTACCATGCAAGGTGCCACCGGTCGGTCGGTCAGCTGTAACAGTCTGAGAGCAGTGCAGAGTGCCGGCCGTGAGCTAACCAGCTAAGCTACACCAATGTGACTTAAGCCAGTGCTGCAGCTGTAGACATGAATGGTTCCAGTGTTTTTGTCAGACATTGGAAAGGGACCAGTCGACCAAAGTCTCATAATATAGTTATAGTTTCTTAAGGTTATCGACGACACGCAGGCCAGCGCATGGACACCTACGTGTGGACACGTTGGGGCAGCAGCTCATCCAGGCAGCCTCTCTGCTTTGGCTGTGTGAGCGATGACTCTTAAATTGGGTCACAGCGACTAATGGATGCCATGCGGTGAGTGCCATTAAGAGGAAATAAACCTATGCGGACAGAGTTATTAAGTCATTGGCACCAAGGGCCATGAAACATCTATTAGAGGCTAATCAGGGGAGCTTGTGGACTGCACTTGATTTCTTACAGTGGTTCAATCAGATCAAAGACGCACAGTTATGGTGTCTCTACAAAAAATAACCTGGGTCTTATTCTCATAGCGCTCTGACTATGGGTCATTCTAACCTTAGACATTTTGTTAACATGACATAACCTATAACGGGTCAAGCAGCACAAGTCTCCCGAATCTCTCCAGATAAACCTCAACATGAATCATTACAAACACTGTCTCTGACACTTACACCATTTAAGCTTTCACACGGGACACACAGCGGTCTCCTGGGTGAAAGTCCTCCTGTGTTTGTTTGACACAAACCCCCCCCACACATGTGACTTCCTTGCTCTTTAGACTACGTGATTGGCTCTGGCCATCTAATAGTGAGGTGGATGGGTTTACATTCTAGGTTAGTTGAAGGCCTGGTGCATCTCATTCCAGCACTAAAGGGTGCCTTTTGCTGTTTTCCCCAATGACCCTGCCGGAGTAACTTTACCCACAGTTTACCGGCAGGTGCAAAGTGACCTGCAGTCAGAATGGCCACAGTCATAAGAGAAAACCAACCAAGGTTGAAAAATAAGAATTCCCCGTTAATCTTTCATCTTTCTTCATGTTCTTTGTGTTCCTGTCACTCTTCAACTCAAAATCCTGTACATCACACAAGGCCTTCATATAGCTGCCTTCTGAGGCAACACCACTTTCTTCAGACACAACACAGACAATATGTGTGTCAGGAGGGAGGGGCGCTCAGTCCTGGGGGAGCCCGTTTTGTTGCCCTGGATGTCTGGAAGGGGGGGCGACAGGGTCCGGCTGGCAGACTGGCCCCAGGCAACGCTCTCTGTGACCAGGGCCGGGCCGCGGTAACTGGGAGGTGGAGGAGCTTGTCAGCGGTCTGTGGGGAAGTCGTGCTCATTCAGCGAACACTGAGGGCCGGTGGGAAGCCCCGGGCAACGTCCCACACCGGGGCCACAGAACAATGTTGTGGTGGAACATCAGAGTTGCGGTCAGCTGGAGAACAGATGCTGCATGACTTCCCTTTTGTCCTGTCTCGTATTCACAAGGCTTTCGTTTGTTTTGGAGTAATTGCTGATTAATTAAGGAAATGTATCAAATGCTTTGACCAATTACATTTTCCCAGCTGGTCAAAGTACTGAAACTGAAACTGAAGATCGGACTCTGACTGACTTCTGGTTATTCCTTTGACTGAACTCTGAGAGAGTAAGGGGTGTGCAATAGGTGTCCTCAGTTTTTGTAAGAAATATAATGTAAATATATATTTATAAATATAAAGTGACAGAGACGGAGTTTTGAATGTGCTAATAACTGGTTTGTGATATATAAGAATTTTCATGACTGCTTAGGAGAAATATGTCAATGTCATCTGTAAATGTCTCCACACTGGTCGCTATTGTGACCGACCACGAAACAGTTTTTTCAAGAACATTTTTAAAAATAGTAATGATTATACGTAGTAATTATTTAACTAATTACATGAATGGATCATTTCATATTTTGGAAAGAAATTGGAATAAATGAATTAAGGCTTTTCCCCCCAAATCATTTATTATACCTTTAGCACAGCACCAACTCTCACAGACAACCGGGTCAGTGACGGGGACAACCGGACGTTGCTCCACAATTCACCAAAGTATCATGGGACTAGGAATAAGGCGGATAGGACGTGTGAAGGGGTCCTTGCATTGATGGAGAATCAACCTCCGTGGTTCATGATTATGAATACCAAATGTAGTGGGAATCTATTGAGATGTGTTGAGCTCATGGGCTTATATCGGTGATGCCGGTCGGGCACCTGGAGGGAATAAGGAGGTTCATCTTTGGTTCATCTTTGGGGCAGCATGGGGTCTGTAGTTGGTGTGCTGTGGTTTCTGTGTCAGGAGGCCTCCGTCCTTCTCAAGTGTCCTTGAGGAATTCCTGTGCTGCCGTAGTCAAACACTGAGACGCTGATCTGTGACGTCTCCGGGTAGAAAAGGGAGAATCTCCCTCACAGACTTTACCTTAAAACACTCTGCTTCCTGGTCTGGAAAGAAATCACATCCGCAATGATGGAATCGCAACAGTCAGTCTCCAGTTAGAGTTGAGTGCATGGAGAGCCAGACGTAGTGTGGAAAGACTTCTTCCTCTGGGACTGTATTAAACATTTACTTCTTCAGAAACAGATCTCATAACTGATCCTAATTATGTTTGAGTCATATTGCTTTCAAACCAACCGATATTCTACTTAATGCATAACAAAGCCTTAAACTCTGTTATCGTAAGAAGACATCAGAGTGGATACCATGTGTGGTCTGCCTTATTCCCTAAATCACTGCATATTTCACATTTGCATGGAGGTCCGTGAGATAAACAACAGCTATACCAGAGAGGAAAGTTTCAGATTTATGCAGGAAACTGTTACAGCAGCTCGACGAGCTCGCTCTCTGCCCTCGATGCCGGCGCCCGCTTCATCCCACTTTCCATTTAAACTGGTAGCTACACACTCTGATGCCACTGATAGGCGGTAATTAAATGAGCGAGGCTGGTTCTTTGCCCTGTAAAGCAGCTCTCCTGGGCCCGATACGACATGGAAATTCAGCTCTGAGGATCTACTTTCAGATGTCTGCCTGGAAAACATGCCTGCACACAGTGTGTGTGTGTGTGTGTGTGTGTGTGTGTGTGTGTGTGTGTGTGTG
>NW_022280066.1:2188267-2202046 GCF_004355925.1 Anarrhichthys ocellatus | reverse complement strand
TGTGTGTGTGTGTGTGTGTGTGTGTGTGTGTGTGTGTGTGTGTGTGTATGCACTTGTACATGGAAGAGCTGGATTAGGGGAATACACTTAATGAATCTTTTAAACTCAATATTTTCTCCCACAAATGTATGCATATCATGATCTGTGTTTGAGACGCCGGTCTGATAGTCATGATTTATTAATCTGAAAAAAAAAAAAAGAAAACCCAACAAAAACATCTGGGCATTCATCAGGGACGAACGCTGAGACGTGTTATGTGGCTTTAGGATAGATTCAGGAGACGTACTTACCACATACTCATTGACTTTTAAAGAGTTGCATTATGAATGCATTGATAAATGAAGCAAAAAAAAAGTTATTTGCATTAAAGTGAAGTGCATATCTATTGGTGGAGTGGCTGTCCACGAAGCCAGGAGAAGCTCTGATAACAACACACGCAGAGGGACTTCATTCTCCTCTGTACATAGATTACAGTTGTTTGATACTGTATTAATGCTCTGAATCCCATAATGCATCAATAATTATAAGACAATGACATTAATATAATAGTCTGAAATGGGCCATGCTAACGTTATACCCACAACAATCTGAATGCTAGTTAAAGCCCTCTCCCGCGCTAGCGTTTAGTAACGATAAGCATATAGAGAGAGGGAAAAAGACGATGGCCAGGACAAAGGACATCTGTCGCCTGCTGGCTTTAGTAACGAAAACATTGATGAAGTAAATAGTTTGATGGACAGAAAACTATTACATTTTTCGTTAATTTGCCGTTAGCGCATATTACTGAGATGGGACGACGGCTGAAAAAGCTTTGTGGCTGTCAAACTCTAACGCGTTGCCTCCCTCCACGTTGTGCGAGCATGGACGCCTGGCCAATCGGTGTGCTCGACTGCTACAGGGCGGGAATTGGAAGAGGAGCAGTAGGATTCATAATAAGGCTGTTAGCGTAGCTTAGCACCAAGACTGGAACCAGGGGGAACTGCCTGGTTCTGTCCACGGTAAACAAGAAAAGCCTCGTCTGTCAGGAGAATGATGGTGACCTCACAGTTTGTGTGTGTGTGTCATCGAGTTGATCTGAACAAAGTGGAGGATGCCTCGGCCTGCATTACACGGCCTTCTGTTTACGTATTCATCATTTCAGCATTTATGTAGTTCCTTGTTGTTGTGCGCCCTGCAGTTTTTGCCTTTACAGCTCTGCAGCAGCTCGGGGCATATTTGATTGGCCTACTGGCCCGGGTTTGGTCCGGAAGTGTTTTAGAGATAATTTGAGATAATGGGTCGATTCTGATGTGGAGCTTTGCAGGTGTTTGGCGGGTTTTCAAAACTGGAAACATGCAGGACTCTGGACAGAAGATACAAATATCTTCCCATTTAAAAAAATAATATATTTTTGTATCCATCTCTTTGCTACATAAAGGCATATAGGGTGAAACTGATGCCTGCCCTTGTGCTGCTGCAACACCTGCATTTCTCTTCTGGGGATCAAAAACAGGTTTATCCTATTTAAAGTAAAACAGGAAATATATCTGTCTGTGTAGCTGCTAAATGCTGCACGATGGTCACCGGCTTGTCTCTAACTGTGTCTGTCTGCTGCTTGCTGCTGAGCAGGTAGAGAACAGGGGGTTTATCAGAGCTGTTCTCCCGGAAAACAGCTGCCTGCTGCTGGGAACCAGGCTGATGAGAGCTGTGAGAGTGAACCACAGCCTTAAAAAGCAAAACGATGAGCTGAAAGAGGCTGAATCTCTGTGTAGAGCCGAGGGGAACTGCAGAGTCACTATACAAGCCTCTCCTTTCACATCACACACTGTCATTTGATCCACTGTGAAGATGGAGATATTTAGAGCAGCTTTAAGATTATTTCAGGAGATATAGTTTACAAAAGATCATAATCAGGTAAAGAAACTGAATCTGCCCCACTCCACCAGCTGCTCCTCTCTCCTCCTCCTCTTACTGTGAACTGCGTCTCCTTCAAACGCTCCCTCTCCCCATTGAGATGGATGGCTAGATGAAGGAGGGAGGGAGGAGGAGGCCAGCCCTTCCAGGCTCAGGTTTCCCCCCTCCACCTCCTTCTCTCTGCCACGGCCATGAACCTCGCCTCACCCCGCGCCCTTTCTCATCCCTCCCCCCTGCCCCTTCCTCACCCTCTCTCACCATTATGTCCTCGTTCTCACTCGCCCTGCCCTCCAGATTGGCTTTGCACAGGAATGGCAGCAAACAGAGAGAGAGAGAGAGAGAGAGAGAGAGAGAGAGCGAGAGAGGATGTGACGGGCCCCGTCCATCTGTCGCGACTCCAGGATCAAATAATAGGATCCTGTCTGAGAATAGAAGATAATTGCAGTCTGTATTCTGCTCCCTAAGTGTATGATATTAACCCCACGCTCCCCGCTAGCCCTGCAGTAAGAGGCAGATGGTTCTGTGTTTTGATATCCGAGCCAGGGAGAGGGAGGTCAGAGGTCAAGTTGAAGTTCAAATCTAAAGGAGTGCTGTTTCTCTCCCTCCTTTAACCCCCTCCTGATCCCAGAGTCCCCTCCCCTTCTCCTGGCTGGTGAGAATATGGATATCATTCAAAAAAGGACATTCCCTAAGACCTCTGCTGCGGCTGACCTCGCGCAGCCCGATGGAAGTGAGAGGCAGGTAGGCTAAGCCGAGCGCTAACCCACTTACAAACACGGCGAGCGGCATGCAAAGGCGTAGGGGGTTCAGGGCAAAGGTGGGAGCGAGGCCCAGAGAGTGCAGTCTGGATTAGGTAAAAGATTCAATCGCCAGGCTTCACAGTGTGGCACAGGTCACCAGCAGCTGGGAAGAGTTATGGAGAGAGACATTCAAATACATATATTTATTTTAGAGTCTGTTTGACTGTCCAAGAGCGCAGCATGAGGGTATGGTGGTGGGGTGAAAGTCACAGGGAGACGGAGTGAGGACAGGGTTGTCTGAGCCAAACAGACTTGGTGAGATAGATGTTTTTAAAGGCCGTGTCCTCAGACAGATCATTTCAGAGCTTCAAGTCACCCCGAGTCTTTAGCCTTGTCTCTGCGTTGTGGCGCATTAAGCCATTATAAATGATGGGTTTCAGAGAGCAGTGGAGATGTATCTGCGTTCTGTGTGAAAGGCCCATAAGAGGACAATAGTAGAAGATCGCATACTACATAATACATAGTCCATGGGTATATACATCATGAGTTACTGTAGATGTGTCCACAGCTCATGCATATAGAGAGCGAGTATGTGCACATCAGTGTTTGCAGAGGGTGCAGGTTGGCATGTAAGGAAATCTCATTACTTAACTGAACTTTATGCACGTCGTAATAATCAGTGCCAGTGACTCTATCCATGACATGAGCAGCATGATTTAAACACTGACCTGAGTCTGGATAGCCAGCCCAGTCAGCAGAAACAGAAAGTTGGTATTGTATTGGTTAAACCACGGATACGATACGATTTTGAAAACAACATGAACATTTTGGTATGACGTCTTCATGAAAACAGATAAGACCTTTGTTAATCTAGTCCTCCGGTATGGAGTCCTTCCAAGTCCCATACCATCATATGCACATTTTTAGAGTTCTAATTATAGAAAGGCACCTTTGCCCTATTTAATGATGCAGGCTCTGGACTGCTTAATACCCAAATTACCGCTGACCTTTTACAAGAGAAATGCTGGTGTGTGTTATTGTTTTACAACACCTGAAGACCCCTGAGTGAGCATGTGGAGGTAGGAAGGGATTTTACCAAGTGTTTCACCATGATGTATGGGAAGGATGTACAGTGAAATGAGCTACAAGTGTATGTGTTCATCTCAGGATTATCACCCATCAGGCCATTAAACAAGCGCTCCCCTTCACCCCCGTACTGCCTGTCTCTGGCTCTCAGAGGACAGGAAGTAGCAGGCCTCTCCCCCGCTAACCTGCACTCCTCTGCTGCTCCAGACAGCAGATAAGGAGGAAGATGGATTGGAATAATGGCTCATGTAAAAAATCCAGCCGTCTCATCAGCCAAAGTCACAGCATGGGGCCGCAACAGAGGAGAGTGAGCCTTCCTCACTAATTAGACTCAAACTGCTGGTCCAAATTTAGTTTCAGTGCTATCAAGTATTCTTTTTACATTGTGACGGCCCCGTCATGTCATGATCGTCATTGTCTTCCATTGTTCACCATAAAATCATAAAAATCAGTAGGGTGGCGGTGTCCATCAGAGTCATGTCATACTTACCTCTGTTGACCCCAGTTACTGAGCAGAAACATCTGTTTTCATTCAGAAACGTTCACCAATCTCTTTCACTCTGCCTATAGGCCTTCTATACATTTCCTGGTCAGATGTTTCACAATAAAAGATTTTTTACCACCCGGTCTCCTTAGGAATTCCATCCATATTGGACGATTCCACCCCTCATGATGTAAACCTATTGCCAATGTTCATGCCAGTGCAGGAAGTAGTGTGTCCATTATGAAGCCAGGTGGACAGTAAATGTGAGGAGGTTGAGGTGGTGGCACGTCCCATTTGATGGTGGAGAGTGAGACCAGGATTCTTGTCCTTTCACAGATCTGCTCTAAAGTCTGTCTATATGTAACCACAATCTTTCCCAAACCTTGACTTAGTGTTATAGTTGCCTAACACAACCATACCCTAGACAAATTGTAGTATTTGAGAATTATTTAAAAGTTTTGCAGAAAACAAACCAGTATTCATGTTCTTGTCTGGCAACAGCTAGGCTTTTAATGTGACACATCTGCTGGGATTGTTGAGTTCCATTGACAACAGCTTACCAGAGATAAAAAAAAACAGCAAAGTGGAAGCAAATGTGAACAATGAGTGAATGAGTTTGTTCGTGGTAAAGAGAGGAACACGAGAGCAACAGAGGGGTGACAATGACATGAACATGGAGGAAGTGTTGAGTGTGCATTAACAACAAATCAAAACAGAACCATATCAGAAAACTAAAATATGGTCAAATGTCCATATTATAATTTAAATATAGGCCTGGTTCTCCCTACAGGTTATGGGTAAGAATAACAATTTGAGAATTTACTGTAACTTCCCTTTGACATTCAAATGCTGTCAGTGTTTTACGCTTTCATTTTGAAAGAGTAACAGAGGAGAAAAGCATCTGGAACAGACCCATCACTGTGCATTAGTGCAGCTTTGATACCTTCTCACCATGTGCAGAAAAGCTGAAACAAACTGTGCTAGAACTGGTACAATCATTTGCTTTTGAAGTGGCAACTTTACTCAAATGCACTATTTTAGGATGAATGCAACAGTGATTTTTTTTCTCTTGGACACTTTCACTGGACTCGACGCCAACACATTGCCAACGCAGCGCCGCAGAGGACCAGCTTTCCTGGACATCAAAGGCAGTATTCCCCAGTGGCTGATGGTTGCAGGGGGAGTTTGCACAAGCACAAATGCCATTAAAAAAAAAAAAAAAAAAAACTTCCTGTAATCTTGTCCTCCTCTTCTCTTCCTCTCCCTGCTCTTCTCTCCCAGCCAGGACGTAATAAACGGAGTTCAGTGATGATTCTTCATTGTCGCTTCCCTCATGGTTCCCACTCTGTCTGGAGATCGAGCCAGAGAAAGAGGGGTGGGGGTTAGGAGGGTATGGAATGGGGTTTCCTGTCACACCCAATCATCCATTAGTAGGGGTTAAATCTGGTTAATTGAATTGCAATTGCAACAAGCACAATGACGGATCACTTCCCTGTCCTACACGTTGTTACTCTGCAAATATTAACAGAGCAAACAAGCTGTAAAACTAGCTTGTTTTTGGTAGCTCTATCGTGATAAGCTCGCGGACTAAACGAAAAACTGAACAGAATTAAGAACCACATGAGGCTTTGACTTGAGTCAGACTCTGATCGTAACTTGTCAACTTTACAAAAACTTACAAGGACCAGGAGAAGGATCAGGCGGCAACCTCCGGTTCTGAAAAATTAAAGCAAATGTTGAAGTGTCTTAAAATTTGCATTCTCTCTAATGTCCATCAGGGGGCGACTCCTCTGGTTGTATAGAAGTCTATGAGAAAATGACTCTACTTCTCTCTTGATTTATTACCTCATCAAACATTGTAAACATGAGTTTATGGTCTCAATCTCTAGTTTCAAGTCTTCTTCAATACAGCATGATGTTCATTTAGTAAATTATGGTCCTTTTAGAGTCAGATAGACCATGAAGCAGGGTGTGTTTTAGGGCGGGGCTACTGTGATTGACAGGTTGCTAATGCTATCAGAGCCATATACATCTCTACGTCACTCCCCCGCAGTCCGCAAACAAAAAACAAAAAAATAAACCAATGGGTGATGTCACGACGACTACTTACGACTAATTATTAAATTATAAAATAGCTATAACTTTGTGATTCTGTTTAGGCCAGCAGAGAAGGCTTTGCTGGCCCTGACGGCCCACCACTGATCCTAGTATACTGTAATTTGATCTCTAACATTATACCCCAGTATTCACTTCAATACACATGAATGCAGAATGAAAAGCAGCAGCGCTCATCATTCAGACTGGAGTGGTGATTTAGTGTCGTCTCCGACGAGGATATAAGAAAAGAAAGATGCAGGTTCATCTCCCTCTCTCATGCACACAAAACAGCAAACATACCAACACAGCGGCTCCACAACCCTCCAGTCATATCAGCCATCTTAAATTTCACTTACATTCCAATTGAATACAAGCTATCATCACGGGCCGGCTTTATCTGCTGTGATATATACTCAGGCTGCGAGAGGGAGGACCACGGTGAACCTATTTGTGTTTATGGCTTTGCAGGGAAAGAGATAAATGACCTCCCGTTTTTATTTGGTTTTAATGAAGTAGGGACCGAGGGACTCCCCAGCATCCTCTAGTCTCTCCCCGCCTGTCCTCTTCCTCCACCACCCTCCCGCTGCTATCTTCCCCCTCCGTTCACTCACTGCTCTTCCTTGTTTGTGACCCAGATGCAGGACAGTTGACAAAGGACACAGGTTGGAAAGGAAACTTGCCCCTCTCAAGGTGAGAAGTGTGAAGTGTGAAGTGGAGTGGACGAGGCGCCAGGCAGAAACTTGTTAACCCGTGCAGTCTTGCTAGCTAAGAGGAGGTCCCCTGGGTGGGGGGTTTGGGAGGTCGGGGGAGGGGTCCGGGTTCGGGACGAAAACATTATATTTGGCCACTGCATGTTTGCCGTACCAACCGGCTGCGCTGGCTCGCTGTTAATTGGACGCTCGGGCTCCCAATTAAGGCCACGGCTCAAAAGGCGACTGGGGAGAAAAACAAGGGGAACACACGGACGCATGCACAAACAGCACACACATACACACTCCCCCCTCCCACCATTCTTTCCATGGGACTTCATTATGAGCGTGGTGAAGGGCGTCCTGTGGGAGAAGGGACACGCACTCACACACATGCAGTACACACTAGCACACAGGCATAGGGCGTTAACACCACGTACACTAACAAATGTGTCTGTGTGCACCGTTTGGTATCAGCAGACGGTGGCCTGGTGGTCTACAGCCGGAGCTCTAAACACACACACACACACACACACACATACTGAGGCTTGGGCAGCGGCCCTACGCTTCAAACTGAGACGCGCCTAGGTTCTCCTCTAGCGTCACTTTTGGCGGTGTCAGTTCCCACTCCATACATGCATAGTGTCTTTTCAAACGTAGGTTTACTTGGCCTTTAGGTTTACTTATGCAATAAACGTACTTTGTTAGGTTCGGGGACAAAAATCTTGGTTTGGGTTAAAATAAGTATGCTTGTTACGAGTCAATGTTGACTCCTTGGTGGAAGATGATGAATTGGGAGTGAGAATGGGTTGGACTTTGACTGTGTTTTGATGGTCCAGCCTCATGAAGGAGACCCACTGGGGTTAGCAGTGTCTGTTCTCTCCAGTTGGGGGCAGAATCTCATCAACTCCTTGCACCTGTTGACCACGGGTCTTGAGCAAAAACTGCAGTGTGAGACATCCCACTCGCACAAACCAGTATCTCCATTTGAACTGAGGGGAGGATGCATCTGACTCATTTTTACTGCCTTACTTTTCATGAATTTTATCTGGTGTTATATATATTCTAGGTGGGTATGAGATGGTTTTTTTGTTTGGCTTTCATTGTTGTTATTTAGGCATATTTAATGTGTTAGGGTGGTTTATGGTGGAGGCTAATGGGGATCCAATGAAATATGCAAATAAACAATCTTTTGGACACAAAACCATTTTTCAAGACAAGTCTACGCTATAAATATGACTTCTAGGGCAATTTAAATTATTATAGAAACTTAGCAGCAAGTTTGATCCAAAGTCCAGGAGTTCTACTGGTGAAGTCAACTGATGCAGTTTACTTTATTAAAACCTAATATAGGAAACGTGGCACTTGGAGCTTAATAACAAAGAAGCTCGAGATATTAACCTGTAAAATATGCTTATTTTATCATTAACCTGAAATTGATACTCATGTTACAAGTCACAACTCAGTTTGGAACATTTTCTGCAATCCATCATCTCTACTCTGATCTTACACTGCTAATCATGGTAAAATTATGTATTTAAATACAATAAAAGACTATATTTGAGACAAAATGATTTATTCAGATGGAGGTGATTTGCAGTGTTCAGAATAGAGGTTTATACAGATAATGAGAGAGCATGTTCTGAACATTATTCGTTTCACTCTCACAATGTGACGAGAGCTCGGTGAATGAAAGCAAACAAAAGGAGGAAATGTTAATGTTAAAATAGGTCGAGTGTCTCCAGGAGCGTTACATGTCTTAGAGGGATGATCCTCAGGGACAGCAGAGCCATCACTCTGCTGTCTTTTTGACTGTATGGAAATGAACAAAATACTCTGGTGGTTAACAGAAAACACACACACACACGCACACACACACACCGGGTGTGTTTTTGTCATCTGGTCATGTGACAGTTTCATGGGTGAGAGTGTTTGTTCAGCATTGACTTTACATCAGGGGTCTCAAACTCATTTTCACTCCGGGCCACATCAGCATCATGGTCGCCCTCAAAGGGCCGGTTGTGTAAATGTAACTTCTCCTAAGATATTGGTAAATAACTGTCTCTGCATTTGATTATTGTTTATTCAAGTGTTAAAATATTGTACATGCAGTTATATAAATGTAAAAATATATTTCAGCACATTTCTGTTACAACTTAAATCCTTTTAATTTAGGGTTAAGAAACCCACATTACTCTATCAAATGTCAAACTATTAAAGAACATAACAAAGACAAATATCAAACACAAGTTATTACAATAACTTTGTTCAAAGCTTAAAATCCTTTCAAGGGTGCGTTTGCACAATCCCATGTGAAGTATTTCATGTGTTGTAAAGACACGTTTAAAGTAGTCTTCAATGTACTCACAATACATTTCATATCAAGTGTACAGTAACCAGCCAAAGAGCTGCTTCTATGACTGTGTGTTTAAGTATCTCATCATTTTGACTTTCAATCTCATCATTTTGACTTTCTATCTCAGAATTTTGACTTTCTATCATAGTTATGACTTTCTATCATAGTTATGACTTTCTATCGCATAACTTCGACTTTCTATCTCATAATTTCGACTATGGGGATATTTTTATTATCAAGTCAAATTTTAAAAAAAGCTTTTTTCTTTTGCTGGCGGATTCGCGGGCCACATAAAATGACGTGGTGGGCCGGATTCGGCCCGCGGGCCGGGAGTTTGAGACCCCTGCTTTACATGATGGGTTATGAGTTTGGTGTTCATGCTCTTAGTGCCTTTTGTATCTGTGTGTTGTATGTTGTGTGTTGCATCTGACTGGCTGACTGTGTGTCAGAGTTAACTGGAGGAGTCACCAACCGTCATCTGTGACATACCAGTAACCTCCAAACCCACACCCATAGAGAACACTAATCACAGAGGTGTAATGAGTGGTGGGAAACAACTAGGTGCATTTACTCGAGTACTCAAGTCAAGTCAATTTCAAGTCATATTGCCCCACAAATCACAAATTTGCCTCAAGGGGCTTTACAATCTGAACAGCAAGTGATCAACAGCTGTCTTATAGACTACAATACGCAAGGACAAATAGGTTTTAAATTAGAAGAAAATAAAAGATTATCATATACATATATATATAATATTATTACATTTGTATTGCTATTTGTTTTAGTAATTATAATGATTGGATTACTACAGAAATACCATTGGTCCATTCATTCCGATTCAGACAATAACACTCTTGTACAGTATTGCGTGCATTCAGCTTGCATACTGCTCGTCGATGCTTTGATATTTTCCTCTATAGCTCCAGTGCTGACGCTCTGGACATTTTTTTTAATATGTGGAAGTTTTTTTTCTTCTATTTAACAGTACCTCAATTTCACATGCCTCCAATTTATGATCAAGTGAGATTCATCATTCGGCACAGGGTCAGAGCGGGGTTCGATGGTGAAGAGGGTTCGGTGCATCTGGAGTTGACTTCTCCTTTTTTTTCTGAACAGAAAATGAAGAGGAAATATTTAGGTCATTTAGGAGAATGTTGCTGCAAGAGGCCCAATGTGATGCATTAGTATTGACTAAATATACTTTTTATATATTTCTTAAATGTATTATGAAACATACACGCAAGCTATAATTCCCACAATCTGATGGGTCAGGAAATACGAACAGGCACACCATCGTCTGATCAACAAGCCAACGGTACAGACGACTACAGTCCGAGCTGAAGCAGGAAGGGGGTCAGTAAACTGTGATGGATGTTTTCTACGGGCCATTTGCGTAATAATTTCACTGTTAAACTTCATTTCCAAAAATCGTTTGCCTAAACTGATCATCTGACTGCTCGTGTCTGTTGCCTGTCTGACTCTGTCTGGCAATGTCGCTGTGCTCCCTGATCACAGCAAGTAAAGTGGTGAGCATAATCTCATCATTAGAGATGATGACAAGTTGTGATTAACTGGAATTATGTGTTATAGTAAATGGGTAGGAACAAAATGAAAATCATTTATTTTGCAATTAATCACAACTTTGCACACAACGTAATCTACAGAGCTGATTGCTGAGCTCTCTCGTGCTCCAGAAGGAGCGGCCGTGTGAACGGGGTGATTCCATCTCAATGAACAAGGAAGCATTTCTGTGTTCTATCTCAGCGTTCCTATTGTGGGGTGTAAAGAACATTTACTGTTTGTAAGGGCGTCTCGCAGGGCTTTAGGGTTGTCTTCATGATGCGTGAAGAAGAACAGCTTGATTACAAGGGTGTGTCTCTCTGGAAGGTTTTCATGATTTGTGGTGCGGGACAGCTAAGCCACCGTTACGCTACTTTTTGAAATGTATGCAAATGAAAATGGACAGCCGTCACTGCCTTGAATGGATTATAGTCCACAGTATGTCATGGTTACAGAGCACCAGTTTGTCACCCTTGTCGATCTGCCAACTGTAAAACACCAAATGCCAAATAAAAAACACACAACAAAAAGCAGTAAATGACCCTGCTTTGAATTTCTGCTAAACAAGACATCCCCACATCTGTGCGTCACCTTATATCACTCCCTCTGCAACTACCAGGGGGACAACGTGTCATAAATCCCATTTACTACACATTCAGCAGTAACCCTGGAACATGTGTTGAGAAACCTTGCCTCACACCATGCTTCCCAGTCCTCAATTAAAAGCACATTATGGTGCTGGTCCCTGGGTCCTGGTCAGACAGTCAGGGTGCTGCTGAGCCAGCACTTCCTCCAGGCGTGGCTGCAGGCCTCTCCTCATGGAGGTGTGTTAGCCGGGGGAAAACAAGGGACACAAAGTGTCCTGGTTGTCTGTATCGATCCGACTGTCTGCCTGTCAAGCTGGGGACACACTGGAAGGCTTTATGAATCCCAGCCCAAATATCAAAAACATAATGACTGATGATGTTTCATAGTTTACTTCTGATTTGTGAGTCTGTTTACACGCTGATGATAACCGTCATTACACAGCTTTATTGAATACTCGATTCGGATTGGTCGATTCTGGCATTCTACAGTCTGTTATGTCTTTATAGTGGACCGCTGCTATGAGTAAGAGCCCATTGCTATGGACACAGTTCTGATCTCTGTACACTGCTTTTTTGGGGGGGGAAGCAATAAAATCATTATTAAAATCAATACAATTATTTTTAAATCAATATTTGGTGTTCTTTAGTAGGTAGCCGAGTAATAACTGGGATACAGCTAAAGGTCATTATTGTGAAATGTCCTGCTCAACCTGTTGGGGTTCATTTTGCAATTAATTATCCTGCTGCTGATCCCAACACCAAGTACTGTTATTAGTAGAGATGTAACAAATAGCTCCAGGTTTGAGATTTTTAAGACAAGTTAAACAATCCAAACAGAGAGAATAACAGATGAAAAAAAAAGAAATTAAAAAAGCCTCAGGGGTATCATCAATTAACAATACAAATATAATGTCTCATAAAATAGACAACAATAAAATAAAACATAAATAATTTGAATAGACACTTTCACAGTCAATGTCATCAAAAATATGCGTGCACTTATTAGCAACAGATGTGGCCATTCAGATGAGTTAGCAAGCTTTAAACATTCAATCAAAACAGTTTCCAGCATCAACATGTCTGGTTGTTGCATGTTCAATGTTCAGAATTGATATTCCAACAGCGGACTCAAATTCTACAGAACAAGTGTTTCAGTTTAACGAGTGACCATGTTAACTGGTGACGTTAAGCCAAAAGCATCTGTGATTGCTCGTAGTAACTGATAATAAACACTGTATTTGAGTCTGTATTTAAAATTGGTTCATGGCTTTTCATGCTTTTTACACCTACGTGTTCTGTTGGTGTTTTCAACAGCTTCTGTCTCTACGAGCAACCACAACGCACTCGAATGAGAGTCACCGGTCAACAAGTTCACTTGATAAACCGAAACACTGGCGGTGTCAATGGCTGCCATGTTTGTAGCGCACATTTTGAAACTCATTATGAGTCGATATCGTGGTTTTCGACGTTCGTGACCTCAGTTATCGTAGATTGTTTATCTCGTGACTTGTACACTTGCAATTTGTCGTTGGTGTAACGTTACAGGCTAGGTTTTTCTACCAAGTACATGTTTATATCTGGCCGCTAAACATTGGGCCACTCGCTAAGGTTTTCTACCCACCCAGATAAATAGTCGACTTCAATAACTTCATGAGCCACAGAACATGGCAACAAAAAGTGTGTCTCAGCGTTTTCATCTGCTGCGCATTGAGCTCTCAGGGCCTCCGTACATTATACTGCAGTTTGACATGTAAAGGAAAACAAATGGCCAAACATTTTGCCATGATGCTCATCCTCACTGCTCAGCTGATTGGGCGTGGTTGCGTCATGTTCAAGAATGCTTACGGTGCATATTCATGTTGGTGCTTGCAGGTAAGCAGGGCTGTGCCCCCCCCCCCCCCCCAATCATCACTGCTTTTGTGACGCAACCCTGCTTTTTCCTTTCAACACCACTCTTGCTGATGCAATCTTGTTGGCGGCAGAACGTGTTGCTGTTATTACTGCTTAATTACATCCTGTGTGCGTCCATGTGCGGGGGGGGGGGGGGGGTCCGTGCACCGTGCACATGTTCGACTGTGCACTTTCATTGTCCCTCATAATGGAATCATGTGTTCATGCTCCGAGCCTGCTTTGTACACATTGTTCATTTAGTGTGTGTCTTACAGGCTGTGCTGCACATTTGTGTCCGAGGTGTCCTTGGTGATCAATCCTCTGCATCTTGTCTTTAATGAAGGCCCCAAAGAGAGAGAGAGAGAGAGAGAGAGAGAGAGAGAGAGAGAGAGAGAGA
>NW_022280066.1:2178004-2188257 GCF_004355925.1 Anarrhichthys ocellatus | reverse complement strand
AGAGAGAGAGAGAGAGAGAGAGAGAGAGAGAGAGAGAGAGAGAGAGAGAGAGAGAGAGAGAGAGAGAGGCACCACTGTCCTGGCCCCTGGGGTCAGGGCGAGCGCTGCTGGCGTAGCGCTGGCTGAGCCTCGCCACCTCCTGTGGCCACTTTACAATACCTAAACTGACAAGGGTGCTGGGTCGCGGCCAGGCAGCATGGAGATCAGTGTGCAGCGACCATCACAACACACACACACACATACACAAACACACACACTAACTGCCCTGATGACACGGTGGCCATTATTTAGCAGGCTCCTCATCAAGGAGAGGGAGGCGGAAGATCACACACAGACAAGTCTGATCTCATGGGAAATTTTGACTTATTTATGTGAAAACAAATGCTCTCAGTCACTCTATTTAGAACTAGGCAATTTTACATTAAGGTCAAGGTGACCTAAAACCTAACTAGTGCTACAATTCTCTGTTATACATAGCTGTGAATTAAATGTATTTCGGTTTTGGACTGTTTTGGACAAAAAAAACAATTTGAAGATATAAAAGTGTGCTCTAGGATTTTTTTTCTCAATTTTATGGACAAGATGATTGATCTAAAAAAAAAAATCAACAGATTGATAGAATGCGCTAAACCTAATCAACCTCTGACTGAAATATGCTAATTCAACCCTTGTTAAGTTTGCTCAGTGTAAGGAAAAACATCATTTAAGAGGGATAAAAGTTGAAGTTCAAATTAGGTATTTTTAAAATGTTTGCAGTTATGGCGAAGTAAATGTAAAGATGGTACAAAAATGTAAATACGCTGATCATTGTGTACGATTTCATTACATCTAGTGGTGAGGCAGCAGATTGCAACCAACTGAATACCCCTTTGCTCACCCCTCCCTTTCTTGGGTTGCTCCCTTTCCAAGCATGACGGAAAACTACAGTGGCCATCAGGTAACATAAAAATGACAGAGGTTCTTTCTGGTTTGTCCGCTCTGGGCTACTGTAGAAAGATGGCGGTGCAACATGGCAGACTCCGTAAAGAGGACCCCGTACCCATGTAGATATGAAGAGCTTCTAAGCTAAGGAAAACAAAACGATTCTTAACAATGAAAACTTTATGAATACTTTATTCCATTCCTGCTAACATATTCGCCTATACACAGGACCTTTAACACAAAAGTCTCTCTAGAGTCTGGACCAAAGTGGAATGACAGACTGACGCTACCTTTCCTATACTGCCAATGTGGTTCAAAACAAGGCTGCTGGTGAGATGATTTGAAAATGTGTTGTGCAAAGTGAGTTAAAGCAACATTGATTGTAAAAATTACATGAGGAACTTCTCAGCAACACTGCTTATTTACACATGCAGCATGATGCAGGCCAACATTAGCATTCATTCAGAGACATGTGGCCACTCCAATATTCATTGTCTTTATCATTTTAGCTAGAAAACTATCTCTCTCTTTAGCTGTTGAATGCTCAACTATGTTCATCAGCTAGTCTCTAAGCGAGTCTGTCTGCTGTTTGCTGCAGGTAGAGTACAGTAGGTTTATCTTAGCGTTTTTCAGTAAAAGCAGCTTGATGAGAGTGTTGAGGCTAATCAGCATAGAGAACCTGTAAAACCAAAACTGAGCTGAGAAACACTAAAATGCACCACAGAGCTGAGCAGGAGAGGCCGATGACTCTCAGTGGGTTCGTTACCACCAGTGACGCCTTTCACATTACACACGTCATGTGACCAACTGTTCATGTATTGATTCGCTTTGAGAAAATAATACACACACTAAACTCCTCAAACAAAAATATGTAAAATATGTACCTTGCAGCTAAACAGCACAAATGATTACCAAAGTTTTAGTACACACCTCAGCTGAACCGCACACATACACACACACACACACACACACACACACACACCGCCAGGTTTACTGAGGCAGCTCATCATACAGCAGATATTTGAATCCCCTGTAACAGTAGAAAATACAAAAAAATACAGCCTTTGTTGCTGACATGTGTGGAGAGTTTTTTTTTCCTTATGATATTTTCAATCACAATATGTGGCATGACTCTGCTCACTTAAAGCCTCCATTTCATGTTGACAAAGGCCTTGCTGTCTCTCTCTCTCTCTCTCTCTCTCTCTCTCTCTCTCTCTCTCTCTCTCTCTCTCTCTCTCTCTCTCCAGACATATCAGCAAAAGTGGAACAAGAGGGAGGGAGCGATGGCGGCATCAAAGCAGGCCTGTCAGCTCATAGGTACGGGCCTCATCAGGAGACAGATAGTCTTCCTCCCTTTCTTCCATCCGTTCTTTTGTTTTTCAAACAGACATCTTGAGCCGATGGCAGGGTGTTGTCTAATTAATGACTGAATGTGTGTGTGTGTGTGTGTGCGTGTGTGGAGTTGACCTAAAAAGTTATCGTCCCTCATTGCTGAATGTCACTCCCATCACATTTTGATATGAAGGTTGTCAGACTCTCTCCTCTTCACATCCTCGCCATGCTTGCTCTTAACAAAGATAATGATATATTGTAGTTGACCCTGCAGCGCTGCAGAGAAGTACTTTAAACTGGCCCTGAGCGTGGAAACAAACGCTGGGATATCTGCCATTCCTGTGTTACGCTGTGTAGTAGCTGTCATGTCAGCAGGCTGCTATTCATACAGTGACGTGGAATCAGTTTAGCATCTTAGATTGCAGCTGTTGACTCTCCTTTCACATGTGCAGAATTCAGCCCTAACTGGAGACAGAAGTGGAGACTTATGGTGTGCTCAGACAGCTAGTGAAGCAACCGTTGTTTCTTCTAATTCATGCAATTAGACCACTAATATTACATATTTAACAGTAACAGGCACATGCCTGTTGAACCTTTGTTGCACACATATGAGACCATAAAGTTTGTAGAGATGTCATTGTGCTTCGGCTCTAGTCTTGAAGGGTTGCTAGGAGTTTTACAATTCACCACCTCACTGTGTTTGATGCGTTTGAAGCCCCAACGCTTCCGATCTTTAAGGATAACTAACTTACAGTGCTCTGTTTCTCTCAATTAGACTCTATCTGTCTATTTAGTATGTGTCTGTAGTTCTTGTGAGACAGGTCTAAATAGTGAGCAATCCCAAGTCATCCTAATAACACAAATTCATCTCGCATGGTGTGTAACTTTACTGGATCATAACATATCAGGTATGGAATCTGTAGACGCTCCGGTTGAAAATGAGAGCAAACTTTTCTCTGGATGTCAGTTTTTTAGCCTCAACAAAAGCTAAAATGTGTGTGGCCTGCAACAGAAAAGGTAAGGTTTGTTTTCAGTCTAGCCGATTGCTGCAAACGTCTTTTGCTCCTGTTGGGATCTGGCAGGAGCATGTTTGATTATCAGCAAGAATGAAAAGTAAATAATTCATATTAATAAATGTATTAATATCAATGAGATTATTAGAAAAATCAGGGACCAATAACCAAACAATAAATTGAGTCTCAAAGTTGGTGTTCACTCAGAATGTCAGTAGTCAAGGTACTATTAGTGAACTAGTAGTGAACAGTGAAGTATTGAATTTGAGCACAATACATTACCTTACAATCATTGAGCAGATGCTTTTATCCAAAGCCTCTCGTACGTGATCACACCACTCGAGACTACAAAATGGTGGAAGAGAGAGAAAACTACCCAAATGGTGAATGTAGTCTCGTATGTGATTACGTTACGCAAAACTACAAAAATGGAGGCGAAGCCACGATTATTTAATGGAGTAATGAGGCACAGAATAGAGGCCGCGTTTACACACCACGTGTGTCTGAGATGAACATAACAGCACAGCCTATATGTGTGTATGAGTATGTGTGCGTGTGTGTGTGTGAGTGTGGGTTAGTTAAACACAGTGGTGGGCCTTCAGGGCCTGCAAGACCTTCTCTGCTGGCCTAAACAGAATCACAAAGTTATATCTATTTTATAATTTAATAATTTTTCTTAAATACACTACATGTATTATAATTTATAAAAATATGTTTCCCATTATCTTATTTTCTCATTGCACAGCTACTGTCTTCCTCAGTTGCTCTGCTTCCAGTGCAGCTTGTTTTAAGTAGAGCTTTTATCCAATCAGATTTCACCTCTGTGTCTCTAGGTAAGAAGAGAGGCCTGAGGCCTGCACACTCACAAGTGCATCCCTTTGCAGTTTAAGTGAATGGGGACGATATTGTTGATTGTCATAGTGTTCAACCAATCAGATCTTTAGTTTGACATGTTGGGCGTATTCTTTGACGTGTCAGAGCCTGCTAGCTGGCCTAGCCATACGTGATTGGTCAGTGGGCTAGCCTGACATGTTGGGCGGTGACAATCCCAATATCTGCTGCCTCTGTCGAGCGGACATTTTAAGCCCTCAAACGCATTAAAATGTTTTCAAGAAATACAACTGGGGAGACTCGACTGTCATCACTGGCGTCCATGAATCCACAAGGACTTCTTACTGGAACTAAAAACGGACGGATGTACTGAACAACCGTGAGATTAAACTCTTTATTAACAAAGAAAGGAGGAACAGCAGCTAAATAGTGAACAGCAGCTCTGGTAAGTTAAATGCATTTGTTTTTACATCTGCAGTAGCTTTAATATGCTTGTTTATATATTATTATTTGTACAACTTGTTTTTATGAAGATGGATTTTTGTTTGGTTTAATATATGATAGGAACCATTGTTACGTCCAGTGTTGCTCTGGGGACATATTTAGCCGGTGCCAGTGTTGGCAACTTCGCGACTTTCTCGCTAAATCTGGCGACTTTCCAAACCCTCATGGCAACTTTTTTATCAAAAGTTACTAGCGATAAATCTAGCGACTTGTTCTGGTGTTGTTGGAGAGTTTTCTGGTGTTTTGACTCTGACGTTAAAGCACGTAGGTTCTGCACTGTCGTGAACGAGCAGCAGGTGCTGCCGTGAGCACCTCCGCCGCCCCAAAGCACTCACAGGTGGACTCTCTCACAGAAGCCTCGCGCAGCAGTCACAGCTGCAGTCACAGCAGAGAGGAGACGCACTCTCGGCGTATTCTCTGCAGTTAGTGTATTTACAGGTGTTGGCTTCATTTTTACACGAAACAAATAATAACCGTAGCTGTGTTTCAGCTGCAGGACAGCAGTGAAGGCCCAGGTATAAAATGCACGGCCCGCCACTGGTTAAACAATAAGGAAAACACTCAAAACAAGGCAGATCCTCACCTCCGCAGTAAAATACAGAAACTGTTACATTAGCACACAGAAACCTGACTGGCAAAGTCGCGGCACTGTTTTTTTAACTGATGAAGTTACAGTTACTAACCTTACTCGCGGTGACTCAACACACCACTATTACCGCAGCATGGAATAACACCCTTATAACAGCAACAACACCACAGTCATTTCTATACAGCATTAACGGAACTCGGAGGTCCGTAAAAATACACAATAACACGTTACCATTACAGTAAACTTAAAACAAAATAAACAAGGTTACAAACACATCTCTGCCCAGACACAAGCCTCTTACTTTGAGATGGCTTCATAGTAGTCGATGTGGTTCTTCGAATGTCTGTTCGGGATCCGGAGCTTCACTGGTTCGGTGAAACTGTGTGACGATAAATCTTCTGTATGGCAGTGGGAATTCTTCGGAAGTTAAGGGAATTTTCTTCCTTATGACTGACAAATGTTGACTTGAATGGGAAGAGAACGGTGCGTAGAAGTTATCCTTCTCTTCTTCTGAGAAGGACGCTGGATCAAAAATTGGTGAGATTTAACGTCCGTTGGGGCTTGGTGTGATTTTAACTCCAATCAGGCTGTTGAACTGCGAGGTAGGCCCAACTCCCTTTGTTCCAACCACAGAGGGAAGTCCCAACACTACTAAAGCAGTCGCTGATCACTTACAAACCCTACTGGCTGGATAAGAGGAGCGAGGAGTCAGCAGTCAATGACTGTATAAAAAAGTCAATAAAATGTATCAACGCAACCATGACAGGTCCTTAAGCATGAAGACATAAATGAGCACAAAAAAGATTCTAATGGGTCCAGTAGTATGGTAGGACGGTTCCAGAGTTAATCCTTGACATGATGACTAATCATCTTGCTGAAATTATCAGAGTTTTGGAAATAAAATGTGGTCACATTATTAATACAAGCTAAAGGACAAGTTCTGTTTTGCTCAAAATCATCAGTGTCTTATTTACACTTTCTCCTCATAATGTTTATTGGTGTCAACCAGCAATTTGATGATTGTTGGGCCTCTTCAACGGACAATGGGCAAACTCCAACACTCGACCATCCAATAGTGTAACTTCATCACTTCGTACTTTGACCTTTTTAGGGCTGGTCCTGCTTCGCAGCAGTCCTGCCCAAGGTAACACACATATTTTAAATGTCCATTTATCTCTCTCCTGATGAAACACAGTGTTGTTGAAGTACTTGCAGCATGATGGAAAGTGAAGGATCCAGTGTTTTTAGAGCTCGACACATACTAAAGAGTTAAAGTCAGGACATCTCTGCATCTGCTGCTTTGTTTTTGACCATTCCTTTTACAAACCTGTCTCTTGAACTCCTTTAACAGATGCATTTCTAATCACATTCCTATATTCTTGTTGTAGGTTGTGTTTTTTTTGCTACCCTGTCTTTTATTGACAGAAGGCTGAAGTGTGTGGATAGTCTGAGCAGAGCCAGCAGGGAGGAGATGGCAGCTCTGGTACATGGTGGGAGCTTATAGAGCAAATATATTCCACACAAATATGTTTTAAAGAAAATCAGACAGGAGGCTGATGACTACACTGGCTCAAAGAGCACAGAGAGAAAATGTAATACATCAAATTGCTCTCTACGTGAAATATTGACAAGATGCACTGCATCGGCTTCACCCGCACAGCTCCTAACTCTATAAATGAGTGTAATATTGCAGGCCCTTGCTGTGGCGGGAGTTACTTACTGGTTTACTTTTCCATGTGGCGTGTGGACACTTTATGGTTTACATTGCGTGGAACGTATTGAGCCAGTCAACGGCTCATAATGCTTTGTTTTTATTTGAGCTTTACAACCCTTGTAAAATTGATTTCAGGGTCAGGGTTAGGGAAACTACTAACACTGGTGTTTCATACACACTCGTGGTGCTGTGTCTTTGTTTTGAAACGGTTTGCTAAAGTAGTTTGAGGGAAATATCTGCACTTAGAACTTATCAAAATCTCAAATGCTTTGCAAATGATGCAGAGGTAAGACATAGAAAGTTTAAAATTCACCTTGAGGGAAACATTAATGCACTAAATGTAATGAAAATCCAGCCAATAGGCACACATTTCCACCTCATGGTGGCACTAGAGGGAAGTCGCAATGATACATCGTCTGGGAACCATGTATAAAATGTCAAACTGTCAGTGGGGAATACCTGGACCAAATGACATGACAATCCAGCCAGTATTTTCTGACATGTATAACCATCAACCTCTTCGTGGTGATATAGGAAAAGTTACCCAGTCAGCAGAAGAAAAATGTTGTCATTGTACTTTTCCGAAAAACGAGGATGTATTGATTTTACTGTCGCTCTGCCCGTCGCTTGTTGTTCTAAGTCAATTGCTTTGACCAAATGCAAAAACGTCCACATTCAACATATCCGTCCATGGTTTGCAAAAATGTACAATGCCAACCTTTTTCTTAGCGACTGAGTTGCAATATTTGTTGACATATTTAAAAGAAATTGCAAAAAATACCAAACATAAAATCAAATAAACTCAAAACTAAACAGCAATGACCAAGCATTTCTTAGAGACACAGGAAATATCAACCAGCTCTTCACCAACTCATTTAAAGCTTTCGTCCTTAGTGCTTAATATCCTTGTTTTCAACTCGTTGTTGCATATGATGGCCACCCTGTGTATCCTGCTTTCTTTCCAAGCATTGGTTGTAGGGTTTCTCATAAATTACTGCTGCTTGTTTGCAAGATGAAATTGAGCACAGGGTGTAAGGATGCGAGACAGGCGCTAAAACTGAGTGTGTCAGACCGAGCGTGAAGAAAGATATATTCAGGCAGTACGAGAAAACAAGTATGAACCTGAAAATGAGCATAATATGTCCACTTTAAAAGCATTCTTTTTAGTGTTAGGTCATACGAATGATTCTGTTTTATCTAAGATTCATTTTCAGTCAGTTTTTCTGTCCTAATTCCTCTGTCTGTCTGTCTGTCTGTGTTCCTGTCTGTGTGTTGGAGGGATGACTGATTTCCCTTAAGAATAACTACTTCTTTCAGGCCAAGTTGCTGCCATCTGTACCTCAGATCCCTGAAGCTTTATCTCATCTCCTCTCACTTTTTTTCCATCCAATGACACTAAATATAACCACCAACTGTGTCGCATGTTAACATCACAAATACTAACATTTAGCATTTGTAGCCTTGTCGAAGCCATTCACTTGAATGAGAAAACCTTACAGTGCAAGTTGAGTGAATTGTTTCAGTGGCACAAATTGCAATAATTTACAGTTAGAAGTTAATTTGTTCTTCAATTAATGCTGCATCGAATAATAGAACAAATATATACGATAGTAAGTGTGTTATTAGTCATTTTCATTTTTCTATTTATACTGCAAAGCATTGAATTAATACCCACTAATATGTCGACTTTTTAGTATTTAATTGAGAAACTTTGAAACGTTGAGTTACTATTCATCAGATAAACCTACTTACCTTATAACCAAAGAGATAATAGCATATTTTGTGTCCTCTACCTTGTGTTAGTGGACATAGCAGATACATTGGAGATATTTTTGACTGAGTAAATAATACTATTATATAAAAATATAATGTTCGAATAATTTGTAAAGAGTTGGTAAGAGCATTTTGAATGAAGAGCATATAAAGCCTTTATTCAATTCTCATTGTATGAAGACTATTAAGTAAACAATGTCAATATATTATTTACAGTCCAGTTTCAAAACATTAACATGGATATCAGACAAGAACATGCTATTACTTGTTTGGCCACAGTTATGATTATTCGGTTAGGAGAAATACAAACATACCTTTGCTATTACCAAGGACATGTGTATTTGCCTGTTTGCATTCATTTTTTTTTTAAATTAATTTTGCTGAGCTAAAATATGCTTGTAAAGGCGAATCAGTTTACTCAGAGATTTGAATATTGTGGATATTGATAGTTTCTACAGTGGTTAAATAACCCCCATATGGGTGTAGTCACATCCACTCCTCTCCAATAAGGTCTTCCTCTAGTCAAGGAACAACATATTTTGTGATTGATAACCATGGATTAATGGCTGATTGATTAAATAATTCCAACACTGTATCCGGCAGGAATATAGTTTGCACAGTTGAAAACAGAAACGGTGAAATTACATGATTTTTATATTTGAGTGATTGTGTTTCTGTAATGTGTTTATTTATTTATTTGTATTCTTTTCCATATCCATCCTCCAGAACACGCTGGATATGCACTGGAGAACCACAGGGAGGGTCATCAGAAGCAGCTCAATGCCCACGAGATGGGATCTAAGACAAGCAGAGAACCAAATATTGTCTTGATATTAAATATTCTTTCTCAGTAGGTATAGTATGCCATAGACAATGCCATGCAAATGTCATACAATATCATAGTATAGTATGTCACAAAAGTCATATGAAAGTCAAAGTGTAGTATGTTGTAGAAATGTCTTCAAAATGGCTGTAGTAAAGTCTGCCATAAGTATGTCAATCAAAAGTCAAACTATAGTATCCCAGTATATTTTTGTGATATTTTATGTCTTTTATGGCAAACAATAGTATGCCATTAATATGTAATAAATATACCAAAAATATATCACAGGAAATGCCATTAAAGGTCAAAGTACAGTGTCCCATGAGATAACAAACAATTATGACAAAAACCATAACATAGTATGACATACAAATATTAATAATACAGTATGCCACAAGAATGCCAAAAAAAGTTGTTCAAAAAGTTGTATGAATATATATTATAGTATGTCTTCAAATTGTGATACAAATACAGTAAAATATTCCATAAAAACAAGGTAGAGTATGCCATAAAAGAGTCATAAAAATGTCATATAAATATCATGCTATAGTAGGCTATTAAATGTGGTAAAAATATCATAGCATAGGAAGCCTCAACAATGTAATAAAATAAAGTCACTCATTTAAAAGCATTAAATAGTACGACATAAAGGTAAATTTGTTATTCGAAATATATGGAAATAAGGTTAATTTGAAGTAAACATGTTACCTCTCCCTTATGAATTACAAACAAATCACCAAATTGTGAGGGAAA
>NW_022280066.1:2148004-2173004 GCF_004355925.1 Anarrhichthys ocellatus | reverse complement strand
AAGACATGGACTATGATTCTGAGTCAGACACAGTAGCTGTAAGCGTCAATCAGACGGGCACAAGGGATTGATGGCCTCTCCGTTGAACGTTGTTTTGTTGGAGTGTTTTAGAAAATGATGTCTTTCTGTCTCCTGTCAGCGAGCGGTGCTTTCCCTGCTGCCAAAGAAAGGAGACCTGGCGTTACTCAGGAACTGGAGGCCAGTTGCCCTCCTCTGTACTGTGAGGTGCTTTCCAGAGCCTTATCAAATAGACTTAAGGACATCCTGGACTTAGTTGTATACTTACAGATCAAACCTAATGTGTAGCTGACAGAACATTTATGGACAACATTTTCCTCATGAGAGACATTTTGGATTTGTGCAGAAATAATAATATAAACTTTGGTATTGTCTCTTTGGATCAGGAGAAAGCCTTTGACAGGGTGGATCACTGTTATATGTTTTCTGCACTAAGGGCTCTTGGTTTTGGTGATGGTTTTCTGGCTTGGGTTGGTTTATTGTACAGTGGTGCTCAATGTTTAGTGAAGGGGGGGGGGGGGGGGGGGGGGGGAGGGGGGGGGGGGGGGGGGGGGGGTATTCCCCTTGGGGGAGGGGGAGCTGATTGTTAATTTCACTTAAGTTGACACTTTGCTGTGCTTGGATGAGTTGTGTTATTCTAGGCTGAACTGATGATGTGACAGTGATCTGGTGTCTCCTTGCAATGGATCAATAAAGGGACTTTGAAAAACTCAAACCTCCCCTTCCTCTCGTATCCTCCCCTCACCTCTCTTGTATTTTTCTTTCTTCTCTTATTTTTGCCTCTCCCCTGCTGTTTCCTCCCCTCTTCCCTTTTCCTACCTTTTAATTCTGTTCCCTCCTCTCCTCTCTCTTCTCCTCCTAAATTTCCTCCCCCCTCACTCTTCTTCTACTCACCCCTCTCCTCCCCCACTTCACTTTTTCCCTCTCTCCTCTCTTCCCCTTCCCCTTCCTCTCCTCTCTCCTGTTCCCTCTTCTCCTCTCCTTTTCCTCTCATCCTTGTGCGTTTTTTCTCTTTTCCCCTCTCTCCCCTCTCCCCCCCTCTTCTCATTTTTCTCCCCTCTCCTTTATCTCTCCACTCTCTTCCTCTCCTCTCCTGTTTCCTCCTCTCCTCTTCCTCCGGATGGCCTGTACAGAGAGGCTTATTTCACTGTTTGTGCCCAGGGGTTGTGTGTATCTTGTATGTGTGTGTGTGTGCCCTTCCCCATCGCCCTGTGTTTATGACATGTTTGTATGTTTGAAGACGAGCACAAATCCCTTCGTCCTTGATGAAAACATCTTCGTGGTACGCTGACATATGTTTAAGTGGTGAGAGTGCAGCGTTTGTTAAGTGCTAAGCGTTACACAACGCTGACTGCCGCTGTCATAAGGAAATGAATATTGATGATCTTGGCCCCCATGATGCACACTGGGTGACATGCTTAAAAATACAGCCCTGCAGCCATTTAGACTACATGCACTCTCACACCCACAAACACACAATCTGCCACCAATATTTCAAATGGAGTAACCTTTGACCTGCAACGGTGATAAATACACTTTGAATTACTGTAATGTCACGTACGCAGCTACTTGGTTAAATAATTCAGCTGAAAGGTCCGCGGGAAATCTGCTGAATGTATCACAATTGGTTGAGTTTCACTTTGAGACGATGACATGTTAAGTGTTGAGATAGCACAAGAAACATGATGTAGAATGTATGTAACTCTGTGAGAAATATGATGTACAGGAGGGATGAAGACCATTCTTTCCACATTTAGTGTTTTGATGGTGGTGAAGATGAAGAGCACTGTCTGACAGAGGTGGTGATGGGCCTGTTCACCATATGTTTAAGTCACAGAGTATGATAGGATGTACATTTTTTATCACGAGCCACTTGGCCACTTCCATGTAGTTTGTCGTACATGTTACATCTTTACATAGTTATTGGGTAACATCTTAACATATTAGAAATGGTATTACACATTAATTTTCAACATTAAAACCAAGCAGTTTTTATCAGACAAGAACACCCTTTGCTTCTGTTGCGTTGTACCCAAACGATGATTCTTTCCTTAAACTAAGTACTTTTGTTTCTTAAACCTAACTAAGTTGTTTCCTGTGATGACGGAAGTTTATTTTGAAAAGACTGTAGTTGTTGACTTTCATAGGAAAACAATTAGGAGTAACTTTTTGTAAGACAACATACTAACCGTTGTATGAGGATATTGCATAGGGCATCGCTGCAGGCCCATATGGTAAAGATTATGCTTGATGACATGCACAAGAAACTATACATTTCTGGCTAAGTGGCTTGACATGCATTTGTATCGTCCAATATGTCTGTATGGAAGTATTTGTAGTGTTTGTAATATTTTTCCATCCATGTATTCAGGTTTCCCCATGAACTTGTCACCACTCTGCACATGTATAACTGTAAGAAACACATTTCAGTTTCAACAAATTGTATCTTCAGGTTTACCAGTTTGGTTGTTTCGAAACTTAGCAGAAGTTCAGTCAGGGAGACTCTCTTCCATAAATCTCTTGCTCTCCAGCTTCTACTCCATCAGCTGTCTATGGGCATTCAATCGAAGTTAAACCAAGCAGATATTGCCACAATCTCCCTTAAAACCAATCATATCCTTGCTCTTGAATGTTAAATACAATATATTTTTCTTCTCTGCTGTCAGTTGTCACTTTAGTAGGACCATACGCTACCCTTCATCACAATCAGTGCCCAAGGTTCCTTCCATGGAGCTCACCAGAAGTCCTGCTCCACATCCCATCACACAGATCTTCAGACAACTCTCCTTACCTCTTTACCACCACCCAGACTCCCTCGAGGGGAATGAAGCTCTCCTGATTGAACCAACCGAAACCTTAGATGGCGGTAAAATAGTCCAACTGGCCAGTAACTTCCCACCACTACATCTTCACTCTGGTGGTAACAAAACACATTTTTAACACCAAGCTTCACAGCTGATGTGACTTTATTTGATGGGATTCAACAAAATCTAACGGAAGAACTCAGTGAGCTCTTCTCTCCTCTTGTTCACTGGGTTTAAAATAAAATAGTCATAACTGAGGCAGCAAAGGGTCGACTTTTAGTCCCCAACAATGCTGGATCCAACAGGGGCTTAGCAACCAAATAGCCTCTTCTGTGAGACATGTTGGCTTTTCAAACCCCACGCCCTTCGATGGTAACGCAGGTTTACTGTGTTGTACAAAGCTTCTCCGGAGACACTGAAGACATAATACAAATGTTTTGAGACACGGTTACCCTCACTGTGACTAATTAAATGACATTCAAATGAAAAATCTATGGAGTGCCCTTTGAAGTACACAATGTGCTTATGAGAGCATCTTTGCTGAGCAGCTAACCACACAACCAGTAAAACCACCTTCTTTCAACTGAAAGGATTTCTAAACATCAGCTCACATTGCAACTCATTAACTCAGAGCAGTTGGAAAACTGCAATAAGGTGGACATTTAAGAGGCATCCTTAATGAAGTGTTGGATAATTCAAGTTCTTTCTTTTCTCTCTAATCTTCAAATCACTGAAGTCTTTTTTTAAGCAGCAGTCGGGGCAAAGGAGGAAAATGTTACAACTCCGTTTTATACGAAACCTTTTCCACTATTTGATCGGTTTTGTTACGATCAAACATTTGGTAGTTCTCTCTGAAGATAATGGTTTCCATTCAAAGCACAGACTCGGGCGTCTGACGTCCTTCTATCTTCCCTACAGCTGCTATCATGCTCCGTGGTCTCAAAGCCCGCGTAAATGTCATGGATTAAACTGAAGCATATTGTTGGATCAGATGCGCTGGAGTAGAACCATTGCCTTTTTTGCTGTATACAAGCACACATATTGTCACCCCTATTAAGCAAAGCTGTTTTGATGCAAGCAATCTCTGCCACCCCTGACCTTTGTGAACACCGGCCTTGTTCTTGGATTAGATGGCATTGCTTGTGCATGTTCTCCATCTATTTGCGGGGTGTCAAAGTTCAGCCATGGCAAACAATTTATGCATAACGCTGTCCATCACAGCCAGCCTGACTAATGTGCAAACCTCTGAATAATCATGGAGGAGAGAGGGGAGAATGGTGAGGCAGAGATAGAAACACAGTGAGAAAGAATCATTAAGGAAAAGGAAGGGAGAGTGCCGGCGAGTCATCGGGCACATTGGCGACTGGTAATGTGTGATCGGATGGCGGGGACACGACCCTAGTAATTGCGAGGTGTCAAAGCATCCTGCTGCCACCACAGAGGGCTGGCTCCAAGGTGACACTGTGGGGGAGTGGGGGTTCAGGTCAAACCGGATGACACCTCATAGTCAAAGGAGTTGACATCTGAATCAAACACAACGCCAGCTGTGGGAGATTTACTGTGCTAAGATGCAGAGAGCCAGCACTCTTATTCCTGCCTTTAGAGCAATTCACCCCACTGTATCCTGTGAATACTGTGAATCTTTAATGGTGACCTTATCCTGCACAAGTAACAACAACAATGCAATCATCCCATTGCCTTTATGCCACTCCAAACCTCCTATCTAATCTAACAGCATCTCTCTGAAAGGGGCTATTGGAGCATCTCTGTTGCCTCCACAAGGCTCTCAACGGCTCGATGGCTGAGTTAGCGCAATTAAGGTCTGTTTAGTACGAAGTTCCAGCACAAGTACGTCTGATTCTGGGACAACATTTTTCCAATAAACCTGCATGTGACCACCAGACAACAACTCCAGTCCGTATTAGAACTCCAGAATGCATACTTGAACAAAATGAGATGGTCAACTCCAGATTTTGTCCACCATTTCTTACAGTGTGGTCGGTCTGTCAGAGCAATCGGCTGCATCTCGGGCAGCTGTGGCTGAGAGGAAGAGTCCGAAATTCAGTCCAATTTTGTCCAAAGGGAGGAACATTTGAGTCCATAAACAGACGTGAAGACAGTCTCGCTTTGAGCCACCTGTTGCGTCTCTGGCTTGCTGTGTCATTTACGGCAGAAAATCATCTCCCACACTCGCTATTCAAATGTGGGAATAAATGTTTTACAGTTTGAATAATGAAAACTGCTGGACAATAGTAAGCTTTTAAAAGACATTTTAGTGTCAATTGCAAGCAGCAAATAATTGTCTTATGTTCATAGAGACCCCCAATTTCAGGGGGTCTGAAGTGTCAATCAAGGGGTTTCGGACCCCCCGAGACCACTCATATTTTAGCACACTGCTCTCATTATGTGAATGTGAATTATTTCAGGATCCTGATGGGCAGGTGGCCCCTTACATTGTAGGAATGTGTGTGTATGGGTGAATGCTGGCATGTAGTCCAGCCTGCAAATCATTGTACATATCAAGAAACTAAACCGAGCGTTATCGGCTGCTTCCAAAACATTATGAATGTTGGCATGTCATCAAGCTGCCACTGTGACACCAAACGTTCCCTCTGTGCTCCACCAGGACAAACTGCACCTACAGCTCTGGCACTCCAGCAGCCCCGTCTGCCTGACACTGCCAGGGTGAAAGGCTGTAGAGTGGAGACGGAGAGTGAGAGCTAGAGAGAGGTAGAGGTGGTGGTGGTGCTGGTGGGGGTGGGGGGGTTGAAGTTGAAGCCTGTTCTTTTGTGGCGCCCTGCCTTCTGATCATTTACATCAAGTTGACATTCGGAGAGTTTACTCTGGGGTCTGTAATTGTATTCTTTCGCCAGTTCTGCATTGCCAACCGTGAAAATGGAATCTTATCAACCCTGACCAATTTTTAATGTACAAAATGAATTGGCAGGGGTTCAAAAAAAAGGGGGAGCTACAATTCAAATCAGGTGAATGATACACAGCAATTTTTTTTCAGTGAATGATTGAGCTGCCCACCACAACCACCCCTCCTCCCCTGCAACCCCCCACCACCTTATCTCCCCCCTTGCATTCAACTATCATATTACACCGGATTTATTTTTCTTTCAAAGCAAGGGCGAGCATGGGAGGGGGCAACTCAAGATAAAAATACATGTGTGTATGGGGATTCTGTGTGTGTATATCTGCATGCTTGGATGTATGTTTGTGGATATTCAGTACATACAAATGTTGATTCTGTATGTGGGCATGTTTTTCTGTGTGCAGCACAGGGAGCGAGGAGACGCTTGGAGGAAATGTATCAGCAAAATGGCACGAGGGGTTAACCTGCCACATATTCATGGGCACCTCTAAGGTGAGCGAGCTAATAGGACTGATGACCCACAGCAAAAAAGTGCAGCCATCAGGAGAAGTTACAGAAGTTACCACCAGCCGTGTATTTCGTGAAACGCAAATGTATGGTTGTTTCTCCTTTTAAATGTGATGTGATTATAGAAATGAGAGGGAAATGGTTTGTGGGAAACAGGTTTTTATAGGTCACTATAAAAAACAACACTTTCCTTCATGATACAGTGTGTCGTCAGGGTGTCCAGGGTGTCCATACTGAACATGGAAATATTCTAAAAGCAGGACTCTGGTTAGGCGAGGTCCAGGCAAGGGATGATGTAAAGCTCATTGTCAGAGCAACAGGGACACCATACCTTAGTGACGCAGCTCAACTGTTCTTTGGATCTGGATCTTATCTGGTCTTTTTGCTATTTTTTTTTAAACTCAGATATTTGGGGGGCATTTTTGCCTTGATGTGCCTTTAATCACAGCAGAGAGAGGACAGGAGATGAGGGAAGACAACAAAGTGCCTTGGCTGGAACCACTGACGTTGTAATCTGAACAGTCACTGTGTGTGAACTGTCCCTCCTCTGTACTACCAATCCTGTGTTGGGTTTTTTTTCACTTCCGAAACTCTTGCTTTTTCTCAACTTAGTTCTCGTCTTTTAGGTAAGCGGTCTGCAACCTCTGGACAACAGAAATTCACCACATTGTTTTTCTAATGCTGAACTCCCAACTGGACAAGATAAATCAAAGGATAACATTGGGAAAAAAAACAACAAATGGAGCGAAACGAAAGCCATACATATGTTAAAATCGCAGCAGTAATAAAGATTAAGTAGAAGTTAATGGCATCCTCAGTCATGCTCGTGGAGGTAATCTCTCTTTTTTAAATCAAAATTAGATTTGGAGGGGAGGAACAAACAGGGGGTGAGACTTTGGCGTAATATTTTAATCAAATTGTCATGAGTGAGTGGATACAATTAGGGAGGCTGTCAGTCACTAAGGCAGAGACCCTGTTGTTGTTCAGCTGGCGGGGAGGATTGGGGGGGGGGGGGGGGGGGGGGGGGGGGGGGGGGGGGATGAGCCTTGGAAGGGAATAGTAAGATGGCATCTCATGCTGGCCAATCTGAAAATGCCACCAAACACCTTACCAGATGATTCTTGCCTTCCTTGTGTGTTTGCAAACACAATGAAGCATTGCATGGAGCTGCATGTAAGCGTTAGAGAGATAGGGTTGATGACTTGGAGATTATAATGTTGAGAGACAAATCTCTTAATCTTATTCAGCTAAATGCAAAAATAAGAATGTGATAGGCATGGACACCTATTGAATAAAGCAAATGAACTGGAGATAAAGAAGACAATTGGTAGAAAATGATAAAATAAAAGCTTGATGCATGGTAGTAGAAGAATGGGCGAAAGGTATAGAATGATGCAAAAGAGCTCTGTATGAAGGGAAACAAGAGGACAAGATATAGGGAGGTTTAAATGTGCAGTGAAAAGAGCCTTAGAACGGAATAAAACAAGCAATTCACCCATTCATGATGTTCCTTCTTCTCACCCTGATGCCACTCCTTGCTTCCCTTCCCTCCCATGCACTCTTTTGCATGAGCACTCCAAGGCCTAAACAAGTGTGAAAACGGTTGCTTATTAGCCCAGTTTGGGCCAGGGCACACGTGTGCACAAACACCATCTCTGTTATCTGTGATCTGGGAGCACAGTTTGCTCATGGTGAGATAATCAATTTGTGACATACCTAAAGAGGACCAGGGTTGGTTTCCTTTAATTGGGCCATTACTGGAGCAAGAGGCATTGACTAATGAGTAAGGGGCTACGTTATTATTAGCTAGACAGTGCATTATTTTTCCCTCCACTGGCTTCCGGCTGGTTTTTCACCCCTCAGTTAAGGAGCACAACAAATCCATTTTCAGATGAAGATCTGAGTCGAAGTGGTATTGCGTCCATTAGTGATTCATTTTTTTCTTAAAAGACAAAATCATCAGATGTGTTGATGATACACAGCTCTCCATACACACCAGATTAGGGCATCCTCATGCAGTCTTTTGAAAGAGGGTTCAAACATTGCTGCTTTATTTGTAGAAGGCATTACGTGTTTGCACAAATAGAACCCATCTTCCCCAACAAAGCAACCCTTCCACCCTCCCATCTACGTTGGAAATACAGTAATTAGGATTTATCAAATTAATTTGTCAGAGCCAATTCATCACTCCGTAAGACATATGTTAAAGAGCAAATTGACATGTTAGCACACACACCGAGGACAGGTATCTTTTCCAACATTTGGTACAACTAATTAAACACAATGGATGTCAGGTGGAGTGACTGATGCTAGGCATGAAAAAAAAGAAAAAAGAACTCAAGCAAAACCAAAAGCGAAGTGCCGTGTGACAATGAGGGAGTCGCTTGAGCCGGCCAGACACTTCACTCTGCGCCACTCTTTTCCGATTCATTTAGCTGCCACTGAAATTGTGAAATATGCCGGAATTCTGCTCATCTGCTGTGTAGTCTTTGACAGTATTTTGATTTCATTAGAGGACAAGTAGAAGGTAAGGGGTAATCAAACACTCTTGTCATATCCCCAGAAATCAGTTATCTGGCATCATAAGAAGGTTTGTAATTCTAGTTGGTTATTTATTTATTCATCATCGGCCACAAAATTGTTTTGTAAAATTTCAATATACCGCTCACTGTGATGTATACAGTATATACTACAACGATTTCCATCAAGGTGTAGTTGCCTAAACTGGATTCAGGTTGGTTTATCTTCGATATTCTTATTGCACAAAAATTACAGATTAATATAAAGTATATTGTGTAGTTCAGCAAATGTATATTCATCATAAAGACATCAAGACATCCTTTAAAACTGACCAGTCACTTTAATGCTTTATTAGAGCCAATCAAACATACATCCATATTGTGATATGAATTATTTTCCACTGTCACACTTGTTCACTGCAGCTTGTGTACTGTCTGAATTTGTTTCACAGCTTTGCAAACTGATTTATGACAATTCAACACTTACATGTTATAGATTCTATACACTATCTAATACCGACAAGCCTATAAACCTCAAGTTATCTCCATGTTTGCCAGTGGAGACGCTCAGATCCTCATAGCAAACACAAAAGGCAGCTATATTCCCGTGTGTAACACATAATATTTCTTTGGTGATAAACAGCAACCGAGAAAAGAGCAGTAAACACCTGAGACAGGGCAGTAAAAGTAAATGGTATGTCCTCTGCATTTACACCCTGGCCCATCGATCAGAGGGGAAACATACTTTAGACATTCCAAAACAGGTTTGCAGATGATAGATGGACATGGTGGAGGGTTTGAGTGAACGGAAGGAGACCTGTTTGGGATGTGCTCCATTTGAGCACAGATTATGGCCGTAGTGCATTGTGGAGTGAAATGTACAGTAAAAAATTCCCACTCACTATAAATGCCATATAGTCAATAAGGTTCATATTGAATGATTTAGCACTACATGATTTATGCCAAATGCCAACTTGTAGTGCCAATGTAGAAAGTAACCATTCCTTTATAGGCAGAGAGTAACGGGGTGGATGAGCATGAGGGAGACTGGAGTTCATGTTCTGTCATCATCTAACAGTTAATGTTTGCTGGCTTTCTTTTAGACATGCTAGCAGCATGGTGACTCCCTGAATCTTAAGCAGGTTAACAGTTTTGGTCTTCAATGAAATATCTCACAACTATTGGATAAACTGCTGTGAAATGTGCTATGAATATTCAAGAATGGTCCCCAGGTGATAAATACTATAGATTTTTGGATCCCTTGTTTCATTTATCATCATCATCAGGTCAGAATCCGTTATTGTCCCATACTTTGGTTTATGAAATGCATGACATACCCATTAGCCTCAGTTGTTGGCTATTTTGTGTTTAGTGCTAATTAATTCAATTCAAATCATTTTGTATAGCCCAAAATCACAAATCACAAATTTTCCTCAGAGGGCTTAACAATCTGTACACATCCGACATCCTCTGTCCCTGATCGGAACAGGAAAAACTCCCCCAAAAAATTGCCAAATTGTTAAACATCAGCATGTTAGCAATGTAACTGTGAAAATGTTAGCATGCTAATATTAGCATTTAGCTCAAAGCCCTGCTGTGACAAAGTCAGCCCAGTCTCAACCAGCATTTGTAACTATATCTACGAAAAAGATTGCGCCGTAATTTGTTAATATCCCATGAAATATTTTGTATGTTATCCACGTAATCATGAACAATGAAGTATAATGACCACAAAAGCACAAATAGGGCGGGCGGAAGCGGAGGTGGATGGGTCCAACAACCAGCGATCTTCAAGCCAGGAGCCTGCAGTTAGTTCCCCATGTGAAATGAGAAGTCAATGTTGCATGGGAAATGAGGAGTAACTTTTCGTAACATATCATACAAAGAGTTGTATGAGGATATGTTGCTAAAGTAGCCTCGCAGAGAAGGAGGCTTGACTGTAGACTCTTAGGCTGCATTCACACCAAGTCAGGCACTGCTGCAATTAGCAAAGGGCTGTGCGGTGGTGTGGAAGTGGCACTTAATGGCCCAGCGACTGCACCCCAATTAATATCTTTTGTTCCCTCATTGCTGGGTTATACAGCTCTGGATTACGTGATTGGCAGCGTGACGTCGGGTTGCGTTTCCAATAAAATTCTGTTCGAACTTTTCTCCGAAGGCTGCTGCATTTTGCCACACCCATGCACTACCTACATTCAAATAAATGGGAGGATTGGTTTTTGCCGCAACACCGAATTTGTTGTGAATTCAGCCTCAGTCTTGCTTAAACCAGAATCACAGTCTTCTCTTAACTTGAACCATTCCTTAACCCTAACCAAGTGTTGTAGTTGCAAAACCATACTTTCACCACAGGTTATTTTATAACCCTGAACTTTCCCTAATCTAAAGCATGCAATTGCCATGCTATTGTAGAAAGAAATAAAAAACTGAACATTTGTTTTCTGTTAAATCTTCTAATTTTGGTGTTCTTAGTTTTACTTTCAGTTTTGTACCAGAGTGCGGTTTCAGAAGCACTTGACCAAGTAATGATTGCGTCACATGTATTTCGTATCACCTTACTTTCTCTGCTGTGAAAAAGCATGGATCAAGAGCAACTCCCATAACCATTAAAAACACTTTTGTACAGCATCACAAAGTTCCTCTCTCATCCATGCTGACATTTTACATTATGCACAGCGTTATCAATAATCATCACCAGATTAAATCTCTCTTTATTAATGTGTTGTGCCTGAGGCCTGAGCTGGGGGGCAGCCTGACTGAGAGCACTGTTCATGCCAGTGTGATTTCTAGTCATTTGTCTACATCATGGGCCCATGCATCAGGCTGAGATTGAGCTCCAGCCAAGCTCTACCACTTAATCAGCAGGTTAATGCCAGCCTCTGAGGGAGAGGGGGGAAGAGAGGTGTCGGCCATATTGGATCAGCCCATTTACAAAGTGTGCATAAGAAATTAACCTGTGCTCCCCTTTTGTTCCCCCCCCCCCCCCCCCCGTACCCTCGAGGTGCTGTAAGAGCTAGCAGGGCATGATGGGGGAAAAGGGGGAGTATGTCCAGAAGAATTATACTTCTCTCACTGTTCCCTGTCTTACTCTTACTCCCTCTCTACCCCCTCTGACATTTCCTCTCTCTCTATGTCTCCCGCCACCTTTCCTCCTCCTTCCCGCCTCCAGTCTTTATCTATTTGTCTTGTCATTCCCCTTCACTCCCTCCATATCCACTTCCACTCTCTCTGACTTTCTTTCCCACTCCCTCTCGGTTGTCCTCTTCTTTATCCTTTCCCTCTCTGTCTGCCACCTCTATTCTTGGGGAACATGCCGTCCCAGGGCCCCTGTGAAATATAACTGCCGGTATGTGTGTGTGTGTGTATGTGTCTGTCTATGCTCGTGCACACATGCCCGCTTGCCTGCTCGTGCTCTGGCAATATGCTCTCACTCAATCAGATTTGCATAAGTAACCTCTCAGCAGGCCTGCTCCACTGGCCAGGTGCGTTGCTCTATTTGCATATAGAACTGTGAGGCTCCCCAGAGTCACTTTAGACTCCAGTGACTGCTGAGTGAGCCCACATGAAATCTGAATTAAAAACCCTCCGCCTGCCCGTCTGACACCCTCCTCCATCCCTGCCCATCTTCATACCTGCCTTACCTCCCTCCATCTCTTTCTTCCTACTTACATATCAGCCTATCTACCTGGATGGCTACCTCTATCTCTACTAGTGCATACCTTTTGAGTTACCTTTGCCCCAAAAGTCTCCTACCTATCCGGCCCACTAACCTATCTGCACAGTTACTGCATATTCAAACATGTCCTCTACCTACTAAGCTAGCATTCTGTCCCCACCCTTCACTATCTCGCTACCTATCAACCTGTCCAAATGACAGCATTGGTTATTCATAAACAACCTATGTTTATTCAGCTTGAGTTTATGTTTGACTTTTTGAAACAGCAGTTAAAGGACCAATCTTAAGTCAAGGTCCGCTAACTTGCCTCTGAATCCTGAAGCTTTTGAACGTAAAAAGGGCATTGGAGTTTGCTCAGTTGTCATGGACCTGATCGAACTGCAGATGAAGTGCATATCTGGGACTTGGCATCCATGTTGACCTTAAGTCAAGCTTGACTCAAGCCTGAATCAGCTTTCATACAGTCAGAATCTCCCAAAACAAGCAAATGAGTGTACGATGAGTGTAGAATGTTTTGTCAACCTGCTGTATTTGTAGATTTTTCTGGATAGGGACCTCTTGTGGTTGTGCAAATAATGGCTGACGTTCTCAGAAGCTAAGATGGAAATAGCATAATGCTAATCTTCTTATGGAGGTTGGAGATGGTTGTGCGTACAAAGTTAACATCACTGCCTCCTACCAATGGTCCACATTGGATTATTTCATCCAGGACGGTGATCTTTCTCGAATCCTAACAAAGTATTTTTAGTTGCCTAAATCCAACCATGAAGGCAGAAGATGAGAATCCTCATCATGGGTTATTATGGAGGGCAAACAACCTTAAATAAAGTTTGAGCCATTCAGGGTTGGCCCCTCATGCCCATGCCTGTCTTTACCTACATAGTCATCCACTGCCCTCCTATCCAACCCATTAACCTCCTTACTGTATATAGTCTTCAATAGAGAGGTGGCGTTCCTATGCTTTGTCTGGGTAGATAAAACACATTCATCCATGACTTCCTGTCACCTCACCTACCCATCTTGGCATTGGCCATCCCTCCCTGGCATAAATAGGCCAATATGTTACCATTAACTTGCATTCACTTCAGTAACCCTTCCGGATCCCTGCATCAGTTTATCACAAAGCATTACAATAAACTGGTGTAGACATCTTAAATATTGATGCTGTCAATCATTCTTGTCAGATTGATTGTAAAATTATAATGTTAGTTATTATGAATTATTAAAGTACAAGACTTGTTGTAAGATGATTTGATTAGTTTCGAGGCCATATCTAATCCTTCTCTTACAAAAGAGAAAACTCCAGATAAGACGATAATATTGGTGGAAGAACATTTCTGTCAAGAAATCGTAATCTCAAAAATCTTAATAAAACACTTGATACCAACAGTTGCGATACAGTATCAGCATCTCCTCTGTACTCAAATGTAAATGAAGAAGAAGATATTGAAATGTATGCTCTTTTCACATGCCATGACGGCACCACAGAAATTGGCTCACTGGATCTCAGCAGTGTTCCATTTCTGGGTGATAAAACTTGTAAAACAATTCATTTTAATACATGGAGAACCCACAGTTTGCTTCAGACTGGGCGAGAATGCATAATTTCCATGGCTCTGAGCTTGACCTCGACTTAAGGGTGTCCTTAACTAAGGGCTATTTGGTGAAAAACCACTGGCTATACTCTGTGTCATTTGTACTTTCTTATATGTTAATGCTTTCACAAATTTATTCTAAGACCCATCCAGAGAAAAAAAGTGGACGCCACAAGGGAATAGCGATGGCTGAGCAATATCCTTTTTCCATGAACAGAGGAAATTGTTCAGTGACCCTTTGAGGTCTATCCCATTTGAATATGTGTGTTGTCCCTGTCTCTAGCCTAATCAGAACAGATTGAGTCATGGCCAAGACACAACAAGGGTGGTTCAATAAAATGAAATGCATTTGTTCTGGTCTCCTTGATAGAAATACACATTCAACCAACTAGTTTGCATCGCAGAATTTTCAAAGAAGAAGAAAAAACGAAATGTGTGTGAAATGGGAATATTGTATAATTGAAGCAGACAGCAAACGTGGATGTACAAAATAAAAGGAAGTGATACCACAGCTAGAGTTGTGTTTTGGAAATACTTAAGATATGTTGGAGCTAACTCTGTCAAAGCTGCTTCCTCTTGTCTTAGAGGCCCTTCATTTGCATCTATTGTTCATCATCGACCTCTCTTCTTCCTCCTCCTCTGGTTCTTCCTCTTCGGTCATTCTCCTACTACACCAAAGCCCGTTCTGTGAAGTTCAGCTGTTTACTGGCGGCTGCAGGTCAGCCAGCCCGCTGCAGGCACATGAAAGGAGACTTGTAATATACAGAAGAGGGCAGTGTTAGAGGCCGAGCAAAAATATAATAACATAAAAAAAGGTGAAGACAAGCAGAAGCACAAGGTCTTCATCTCTCATGTATAGAAATTGGAAACGTCTGACCAGCCGGGGGTTGCTTATCTCAGAGGGCAGATAGCATCACGAAACAGGCCTGTAATGGCCACATGCTCCACTTGATAATCCCCTCCTTCCCCTCCCTGCTGCCGTCCGTCCGGAGATACGAGGCCCCCGGTCGCAGGGCTTAGAGGCTTGGAGAGCAGGGGAGCATTACCGATACAAAAGAAATGCATTTGGGCTCTTCCAGTGCTCCAGCGGACTGGGTTAACATAATAGCTTCCCCTCCCTGGCCCTTGCCTTGTTTTTGATTGATACTTTTCAATTACAGTCCACTCCCGTCCGAGCCGACTCCCACTCTCCCCCCCCCCCCCCCCCCTCCCCCCAAACATTCAAAATGCTATTTTTCCCACTGTGTGATAACTTCAAACATTTAGGGGGTACAGAGTAACCCTGTTTAGCCGGCGCAGTAAATTGGTTCCATGTTCAACATAATAGCACTGACAGGCTTTTGCTAGGGAAATCAGTCCGGCAAAGGGACATGCCAACGATAAGACATCCAGCTTTGAAATTCTATTTCTCCGTATCAGAATTAAATCTGGACTTTATATTTATTTTTGCCCGGGCGCAGGCTCTCTCCGGTCGCTTCCCGGCCCGTACTATTTGATCATGGGGTGACAACTAATACTTACCCCTGAGATCCTTTGCTCTCCATTTTCTGGGACTTTGGACCGTATTTTTTCTTTTGCCTTGTTATTTTTCCCCTTCTTTTTTTTCCATATTGGTTGTCAAAATCTCAGATGATTTGTCCGTCCCCGGGATGTAATGCCTCGCAACATACCTTTTGCTTCTGCAGCATTTTAAGATACTGCTATACACCTGAGGGCTCTCTGCACACAACATTCACACGGGCCAGTATCATGTACAGTTAAACTGTAAAGTGGCTAAATGTGTATCATGGGAATCAGCATCTTTACGATGAAAGTACATAAAATGAATGTAAGATGCAGCATGATGTAGGACTTGAGCTCACTGCTTTTCTCGACTGTATCAGCTACATGCATATGAGCCCCTTCTCGCGCCAGGAATCTCTGGGTAAACATATTCGTAAGCAGCAGCAGTGCTGTAATCATTAGCAGAAGGAATGCTTTCCAGCGGTATCTGGGCTGATCTGATATCCATGTGGCTCCCAATGACAGCACCATCCCGACAGATAATTAATCTATTTAGCTGAGGGGGTGGAAAGCCACCCGTCGCTAGGTCAGATAAGTTTGTGGATTTACACATTTTAAAGTCATCCAGTCCCTCAATGGCACCAAACTGTGCGATATTCTAATGCCATTAATTACTATTTCCGACTGGATGGTCTCGGCTGTGTCTGGACCAGCTGTTTCATCAAGTGTGTGTGTGTGTGTGTTTGTGTGGTAACAGAGAGCGTCTGTGTGTGTGTAAGTGAAACGCCCACTCCCAGTGCACATCGCAAGCATCCTTTCGTCATGGGGTGACATTCTGAAAGACTCCTGCAGTAATTCAGCCCACCATTGCAGAGCGGCATGTGTACTATGAAAGTAGACTTGTGTTATTGTGTGCTTAGATATTTATCAAACAAATACTTTTTATATAAGAACAAAAGCAAACAAAAAATGTTATTCTAAAGATAATGTAATTCTTAAAGGGCCGAGCTGTATTGATATTCAGAATAACATATGTATGAACTTGAAATCCACTTTAAGTATACCAATAGAGTCTAAATAATAAAGAATAATCCACATCACATTGGCCGTATCCATGACAGCATCAGTGCATCCAGTGCATCAATAGAACATAGTGTAACAATTCCTGTAAGCCTAAAACCTTATTTAAATATGTGGATGTTTTGCACTGTCAAGTCAGTGGCTTGTGACAATCACTGCATTGAAAACCACTTAATCTACAATGAATGAGCAGTTTTAAATGGCAGTGTATGAACTAAGCAGAGCAATGAATCCATGTGTAACATATGAAAATAATACCTGGCTCTCAAGTTACAGTGATGTTTTCTATATGTGTTTGACATGACTCATCAAGTTAAGGGAACCAACTTTAATTATATAGTACACACACACACACACACGCACACACACACACACACACAATTAACTTTCATCAACTGACATTAAAGTTGTAAGAAAAAAACACCAAAAGACACCTTCCAGACCAGACATCGCAGTGGTAGTGACCTGTCAATCACCGTGTAGCCCTGCCCTAAAGCATACCCTGCTTTATGGTCTATTTAACTCTAAATGGACCATAATTTAATGAATGAGCATTCGACTTTAATACGAAAGAAGAAAGTGCATTTGATGCATTGAGGAATCATCGAATATGATAATCCTGCACACATTTATTAAATCATGCCAAAATAAGTAGTACATGCATAAAATGGTGCTTGTTTGCATCTATATGGTATCAGTTGTGGTGCCTTTCATAGGTGTCAGAGGGACATCATCATCTCCAGTATCTCCAGCCTGAGATTTACACATTCCAAGCATGCATTTGGAGGGGGGGGGGTCATAAAGAGACATAGAGACGCAGAGAGTGACAGAGAGAGAGGGAGGTGCTCCCGGGTTCCCTGCTCTGACATTGTGAGTGTCAGACTCCGATCACTTTAATCAGAGCGGGGATATGCATGATAAAACGGATAAGGGACTTTAATCAAAAAAATTCGCTGGTCTGGAAACGTGACACACTCCAACAAGCACGCCTCATCCCCCCACCACCGACACCCACATCTCCCCAACCCCCAGTGTCACCGCCACCGCCGCCCCGGCCTGGGCTCTCCATGAATATGCATGGCCCACCCGAGAGTTAGGTACCACATTAAAATGGACCATCTTGTCTTCAGTTGGGGGGGGAAATAAAAAACACAACATCCAAACATGCATCATGAACTCTTGACCCCCTCCCTCCACACACCATGCATAGGCTACACACCCCGGCCCCAAAGTGATGGCTGCATGAACATAATTCTACACATTTAGAATATAGACTATGAAAACAGGAAAATATAATCCACACGCTCCCACTCATTCCACAGAATTGATTTGTGCAGCAGCTGCAGCTCCTCCACACATTTGCTCTTTATCACGTGTTAATGGGATTCATGTTCACAGTCATAGGTTCATGTTAGTAGACGCCGCTACTGTATGCTCCGCTGCTGGTTAATGATAAATTACACATGCTGGAATTGACATGCGGACATGTGCCCTGACATGAAATATAAATACCCTCATTTGGATGAGTTTATATATTCAAATGAAACCACTACTGACACTGTGGAGCCTTTGTATACAAATGCAAAAGCACAGAAGCACATATATACGACATAAGTGAGTAAGAGCATTCACACACACATTTTAACAACACACTTTGACAGTGTGTGTAGAGTGGCTGCTACAGGATTCATGAGAAATAATTGTGTTTTATACAACGTGTCTGTCCATCTCTCAAAACTTTACGACATCCTGTCTGTGGCTTTCAGCTCCAAGCCCATTGTCTCCTAGAAAGGTTCATTAAAACAGCAGTAGCTTCCTAAAACAGCTGGTCACTGTAGTTTTGAACAAACAACACCCAAATATGAAGAAATAGCGCATTTGTTAGGGACTATTTTTAGCAGCGGATTAATCCACATTTGGCGCTCTTGTGAGTCTTTGTGGCAGCAGGACGGTGTATGTAGGATTGAGTTAAAATAAACTACAGTGTGTGTGTTCATGGTAATGAAGGAACATGTCACCCAGTGAGACAGAGTGGCTCACTGATGTGTCTTTAATAGTTTTTGGACAACAGCGGAGCTCTAAGGAACTGAGGAAGAAGGATGTATCAGACTTTGATACACACACAATACTTGTTTGTCTATATATTAATTGTTGGTTTAGGCTTTTTCATGCGTTCCACTGACAACAACAACAATGATATTATAGTATGTCACTTAGTCTTTACGTAGAGCACACGTGTCAAACTCAAGGCCGCGCGCCGCCACCTCATTTTATGTGGCCCGCGAATCCGCCAGCAAAAAATAAATATATATATATTTTTTATTTTGGAAAAAAAATTAAAAGTTAGACTTAGAAAATAAAAGTATCCCCATGGTCGAAATTATGAGATAGAAAGTTGAAATTATGATATAGCATATTGTCTGTGTACCGACATTAAAACTATCACAACAGGTGGACAGGAGAGGGAACAGCCCGTAAAGCGGTTTTCCAACAAGTGACTGAGTTGAAAAAGATCGACAAATAATCCCAAAATGTCCACGAAGAGAAATATTGATGCAGAGGGAAGAAGATGTAATTTAAGATGGGAAAGCGAATACATGTTTGTGCTTCAGGGAGAAAAACGGGTCTGTCTTCTGTGTTATGAGGCAGTGTCGGTGATGAAGGATACAATTCACGTCGGAATTTTGACACCAAACACGGAGCTAAATTTAGCCTCCAAGAAAAACATAAAATTGTTCAAGAATTAAAAGGCAGAGTGCAATCACAGCAGAATATATTTACAAAAGTTACAGCCTAGTGCAGGGGTCGGCAACCTGCGGCTCTTCAGCCACTCTTTTGCGGCTCCCTGAGTCTACATCCACACGAATACAATTTTGTTAAACGATCTCCAATATAATTCCACATGGCGTTTCAGCATCGTTTTCTAAATCAGTGGTCTGGGGCCGTGGATCATTTGGTACCGGGCCGCACAGAAATAATAAATATTATATTATTTCCGTTTTATTGATTATCAGAGTCTGAAAGAAGTTTTATTTTGAAAAATGACCGGATTCTCTGGCAATTTCATCCACCTGTGCGTCTTGACACATGTCAAGACGCTCGTCTCGCTCACGTGATACGTTACCTCAAAGTCTTTGCAAAGGGGGAAAGGCCACTCAGGAGACAGAAGAAGAGCCTACAACTTCCAAGAAAAATAAATCTTCATTTAACAGACAATATCAGGAGTCTAATTAAATATCAGGAGTAATTCTGACGCGCAAAACCCGCTCTGCAGAATATGTGGTGACAGGAAGATCAGCTGCTGGAGATTGCGAAATGATGGTGGCCTTAAAAGTATGTCTGAGACAACAACTCTGCTGGTGTTTTTGGCTGAATATCCTGAGATCGCCACTAAAGCACTGAAAACCCTGCTTCCATTTCACACACCCCCTTTGTGAAGCGGGATGTTCTGCAGTGACGGCAATCAAAACTAAATGACGGAGTAGACTGGACATCAGGAACAGACTTCAGGTGTCATTGTCTCCCGTTACCCCCAGATGGGACCGTCTCGTTGCAGAGAAACAAGCTCCGGGCTCCCACTGATTCAGCGTTATTGTGAGTTGTATTTATGTGTGCATTTTATATTTGTTTTCATGCCGATCGTATCATTTTATTTCGTCGTGTTTTTCCGCCACACCTTGAAGGCCGGTCCGTGAAAATATTGTCTTACATGAAACCGGTCCGTGGTGCAAAAAAGGTTGGAGACCACTGTTCTACATGATCTCCGGCCACATTCAAACGCCTGAAATCGAATATCACGTGACTATTCACGTACACTGAGCATGCGGGTGGGTGCTGGTGTAAACAGGAAGTGGATTGGTTGCTCAAAGCCGCTAACGTGACTTCAGACGCCCGCTCCGTTGGTCTGATAACGCCGCTAATCTCTCCAATAACAGCTGCTTCCTCCGTAATTATGCAGACTTTAACTGGACAACAGCTGCTAGTAAAGACAACAAGGTCAGTAATACCTGACCTTAAATAAACATGTTTTAATATTTAGTCAACTAAAATGTGCGTCACATCATATTACACCTGTCAAGCGCCTTTCCCTGCAGGTGGCTAATCATGATTTGCAGACCCCCGCCCTCGGTAAACGGTCACGGAGGAAAATAGAGAATTTAATTCTGCGTGGACGTATTCATTTGATTTCACTGCCAATGATGCTGGCTTACCTGTATGTTTGATATGTGCAAAAAATGTAATGTTGAATGTCACTTCCAGATAGCATACCTGCAAAGTTGTCACTTTTCGGTGAAATTCACCGTTTTGAATCAAAACTATATCATCCACGTGAATCGTGTAGATCCGTAGAGTTTTTTTTTCGTGGGGGGGGGGGGTCAACTGGCCAGCCAGCGTTTCTCAGATTGGAGTGAGACGAGGAGAAAATGTGATGTGATCTTCGCAATAGAACATCTTTGACGTGTCGAGTCTTGGCCAATCAGCGTTAAGATGTGTACAGCGTCTTCATTTCCCTCCGTTAAAGTTTAAGTTCCGTTATCGTTCAGACTTGCTCGGTTAAGTTAACGTCCACAGCATGCGACACTTTGTGACTGTTAACGTCCGTCATTATCGCGATTTAGAAGGAAAAAATGGAACGTGATGAAACATGCAGCCCCCCCGTGTTCCGGTTCAGTTCACGTGGTCACTCATTAAATAGTGCTGGGCAATGATTACAATTTTTAATCGTGATTAATCGCATTGTTATGGCAAAGTTCAATAATGAATTCAAAAGTAGTGCATTGCACACTTTTATTTAAAAAGTACTGCTATATGAACAAAAGGTCAATAACATTTGGTTTGTAAACACTTTAAACACATCAGGTTCTTGTTAACAGCAGTATTCCCTTTACACAGTAGCAGTTATAACACAGTTATAATGATTCTGATAATAGATATTCAGCTGGTGTTCACAACTTTATCTTCATGTATATGAGAGATGTAATCTGAAACATACACCTTGAAAACTGCAAACCTATCTACGTCATGTTTTTATGTTTGTTAAATTCTCAGTAGCGATAACTAAATGATATGCTTATTATACATATTACAAACAAAAACACTTTAAAAACTCGACAATATGTATTTTAATATTGTCACTGTTGTAAATTGTTTGATTGCATGATTTACTTTTATTGTGAAGAGCATGAAAACAGGAAGGAGAATGGTACGTGTTCTTGACGCTAACAATGTTTATGATATGTAGAAAACCACATGTCGGGTGCAAGAGCGCGTTCTGTTCACTGTAACACTGTTGTAAATACTGCAGTTCAGACAGTAAAGTATTCCGTTCAAAGAAGACGTGTCTTGGTCCTCACTAGAAGCTCCACTTCACAACAGTCACGTTTGACCCTGTAACGAGACGATCGCGCGCGCGCGTTTGTGAGACAAGCGTGAACGACGGTGACGGAGTGTAGTTTGGGGTTCCGGACCCGGGGGGAAGAAAGAAGTGACGCCACACAAACACAGCTGTTCACTGCTTGCTGCCTGGTTCTTGTGTTAAAAATGTCCGCTTAATAATAATAATAAAAAAACAACTGCATTAACGCGCGATAATATAATTGTTGGCGTTAATGAATTAATGCGTTAACGTGATAATAACGTGTTAACTTGCCCAGCACTATCATTAACGTTAAACCGGGGCATCTGGTTGCAGGTTGTTTTTTTTTTTTTAACTCAAAGTAGAATGAGGATGATTTCGTAGTCAGAATAACTTTCATGACCACGATGATGAGGCCCAGATACTGATGAGATGATGAGGTCAAAGAGCTCCAGGGAGAGGAGGCTGTTTGTGTAGCGCAGCTTGACGCAGGGCTGAGCTGTGAGTGGAGCTGGGCCTGGATAAAGGTGGAGGTCTAAACAGACGTGAGTACAGCTTCCTGCTGTCAGTGTTTTAAATACATTGATAAGGCAGAGTATGCAAAATGCAGCCTCTGCTCCGAGGAGATGAACTACAGCAACAAGGGCTCACATGTCCTCTCATCACACTGCCAGACATGTTCACTGTAATGACCACAGCCAGTGGACTAACAGTCCCATGTTGCTCCCAAGAATCCTGAAGTAATGAGAGGGTTAAGGTGCCTGTACCTTCATTTCAGCGGGTTGCTGATGCAGAGGTGTGTATAGATCACAGCTATTATTTTACTCTTGATAAACTACCATAGCCAGAGTAGATTATCATTTTCATTTAAATAATGTAACTGGATTGAATGCATATTAATTGCAAATAGAAGATAGGCCACAGTTCTAACAGCTTTACAGTAACAGTATAAGTTAATATGAAGCCATACAGTAGCAGCGTTCAATGAAAACGAATCACTTTCTTTGTATAAGCGATGGTTCTCGCTACTCTTGTTATCTGTGTTTTTATTTGACCAAAACTTATGAAAATGAGACCTCGGTCTCTGGATTTTGTCTAAATAAAGGTTAATATTAATAATAGCTGAAATACTGATTAATAACTGAATACTAAATTAGTTTTTTGCTGAAAGTAAATGTCTTATCACTTAATTTTCTTCTCAGAGTACTCCAGAATGCTACATTTTTAAGCTCATATTTAAAATAAAATTCTCGGAGCACCTAAGACCTGAATCTCAGTGAGGAGCTCTTGGATGTAGCTGCCATCCATGGGACGACAGTGATGCAGGTGACAAAAATAGCTTTGAACAAAGTTAATGTAATGACTTGTGTTTGATGATATTTGCCTTTGTTATTTTCTTTAAAAGTTTGATCTTTGATAGAGTAATGTGGGTTTCTTAACCCTAAATTAAAGTGATTTATGTTATAATAACAGAAATGTGCTTAAATATCATTTTACATTTATATAACTGCATGTACAATATTTTTACACTTGGATAAATGATAATCAAATGCAGAGAGAGTTATTTAACAATATGTTAGGGAGTAGATACAGTCTTACAGTTACAACCGGCCCTTTGAGGGAAACCATGATGCTGATGTGGCCCGGAGTGAAAATGAGTTTTATATATAATAATTAGTGCTGGGCAACTTAACGCGATAATAACGCGTTAACACATTAATTAATTAACGCCGACAATTATTTTGTAGCGCGTTAACGCATTTTTTAATTTGTTTTTATTTTGAAAGTCCTTTGAATCCGGTTTCTTCAGACGAGCATCCGGTTTTCAGAATAAGATGCCAACAAAGTATGAATTATATTCACATTCAGTATAAAACATGATGCATCACGTGACTTAAAGGGAAAATACACCTAAATTGTACGTAAAGTGTCTTTATTCTTTGATCGCTGGGTAACCATCATTACCTCGGAGTTACAGCATTATATTGATGAACAGTACACCTGCATTCACATGCTCTGACTGTCATGAAGACACAACACACACATTTAGATGAAACGTGCTGAAACATTTTATTCCTGTTGCACAGCAGTGGAACGTTTCACATACAGTCAGCACACTGAGCACAGATAGTGAAGAGATAGAACTGCTACTGTGTAAAGGGAATATTTTTTGAGCACAGATAGTGAAGAGATAGAACTGCTACTGTGTAAAGGGAATACTGCTGTTAAAAATAACCTGATTTGTTTAAAGTGTTTGCAAACCAAATGTTATTGCAGTTTTGTTCATATAGCGGTACTTTTAAAATAAAAGTGCGCAATACACTACTTTTGAATTCATTATTGAACTTTGCCATAACAATGCGATTAATCACAAAAAATCCATGCGATTAATCGCGATTAAAAATGTTAATCATTGCCCAGCACTAATAATAATATTACAGTATGTCACTTAGTCTTTACGTAGAGCATCGATAATCCATTTCAGCACATTTTTAAAACTACATGTTTGTCTACTCATGTATTTTGCTGTTAGCACCCAGCTACAAGACGGGCCGAACAAAGTAGGATCCTCGCACTGTTTAGTCCACTCCCACGACTTCACCTCTCGTAACAAGAGAAAATATACTGTCACAAAACACAAACGGAGCGCACACAGGTGTACAGTCTTTTCAGCCGTTTTTTCTTGAGGCTACACTGGCTACGAGGTAGCCTGAGCCAGCTATTTATAGGTTTATGGTACTGTAGTGACTAAAGACAGCTAAACTAGCAAGCTATCATCTACATTATGTTGACTGAACTCTGATTGAAGGACGACCCGCTCTTCCACTGAGCCACAGTCGCCCCAGACGGCCCCTGAACGGAACCCGTTTGGCTCGTCCAGCTTCAGCCTGAGCAACAGCCGAAGACAGATGCTGAGAGATGGCAACTCAGACCGCTGCTGAGTCTCCCACACATCAATGCTAATGAAGTGTGTTCAAGTGCCATGGAAAGACTTAGTAAGAGAGAGGACAAGTGTGTTTGTGTGTGTGTGTGTGTGTGTGTGTGTGTGTGTGTGTGTGGGGAG
>NW_022280066.1:2147409-2147904 GCF_004355925.1 Anarrhichthys ocellatus | reverse complement strand
GGGGGGGGGGGGGGGGGGGGGGGGGGGGTCGTCGTCGTCGTCAGGGAGGGACCACATCACACTATAATTGCTTCCTGCGCTATGCTAATTAATTAGCACATACATACATTTCCGAGCAGGTCATACATGCTGAGCCAGATGGTCTAAAAGAAAACATGTATGTGCGTTGAGTGCTATCAGGGAGCGAATAAATAGTACATAGCAGGCGTAGCCGCTGACATTAGCATAATATATTGGTTGGAGCACTGTAGACAATAAAGACAATTAACTGTGTGATAGCAGGGACACTTCCTGAGAGCCTACACTACAGAGCGGAATGGAAACTCTGGCACAATTTCCATTTTCAGCACTGATGGCTCGGTGTTCTCCATTAGCTACTGTTACAGGTACCAGGATTGGTACCAAATAGCCAGATGATAAGTTTCTGTAAACAGGACACACAAATGACACAGGGCAATTTCACGTCTGTTCATCTCGCCTGCTCGTCAGAATCAG
>NW_022280066.1:2121176-2147009 GCF_004355925.1 Anarrhichthys ocellatus | reverse complement strand
GGGGGGGGGGGGGGGGGGGGGGGGGGGGTCGTCGTCGTCGTCAGGGAGGGACCACATCACACTATAATTGCTTCCTGCGCTATGCTAATTAATTAGCACATACATACATTTCCGAGCAGGTCATACATGCTGAGCCAGATGGTCTAAAAGAAAACATGTATGTGCGTTGAGTGCTATCAGGGAGCGAATAAATAGTACATAGCAGGCGTAGCCGCTGACATTAGCATAATATATTGGTTGGAGCACTGTAGACAATAAAGACAATTAACTGTGTGATAGCAGGGACACTTCCTGAGAGCCTACACTACAGAGCGGAATGGAAACTCTGGCACAATTTCCATTTTCAGCACTGATGGCTCGGTGTTCTCCATTAGCTACTGTTACAGGTACCAGGATTGGTACCAAATAGCCAGATGATAAGTTTCTGTAAACAGGACACACAAATGACACAGGGCAATTTCACGTCTGTTCATCTCGCCTGCTCGTCAGAATCAGTTATTTATTTACCAAAAAACACAAGGTGCAAAACATATGGTAAACACATTTTAACAGTCTTAGACAATATTACACACGAAATGTTCACTGAGCCACAAACAATACTTTCGCGCCATTTTCGCTAACACGGCACAACGGACAATCAAACTAGACACCCACACAAACACATATATATTCAGACATCCATCTCCTAGCTACCTAGCCGCTAACAATATGCTTATCTAAACCGACTCATTCAGTACTCAATCCTTCCTCACCCACCTGTAAACAGGACACACAAATGACACAGGGCAATTTCACGTCTGTTCATCTCGCCTGCTCGTCAGAATGAGGAAAACAGCATCGCGCTGTTGTAGTCTAAATCTACTGTCGTAAAGCCTGCCCAAATCAAAGCAAAAAGCACCACCCTGCCCCCTGCTGGCCACAGGGTGGAATGCACACTCCATACGCAGTGAAAGCACGTCAGTCCTTTATAAAATGATTATATTTCTAGCATATACAATGCTCACTCTAAATCATATTGGCTTTACATAACCCAAAACACACCAATTCACATGTGAAAGCACAATGGTGGGTGTCACACTACTTTCATTGTCCGCCAACCTCTTGTGTGTGCGTGAGTGTGTGAGCTAGCAGAGGGTTTTTCACCTTCCTTTTCTGGTCCTCACTTCTTCCAGGTGTTAGTTTGGGATTAAGATTTAGATTTAAGATTACTATTATGGTTACAGTAATGGTTCAGGGGTGGTTAGGATTAGTGTGGGATTATGGATGTGTCTGCACTCGCATGAAAATGGCTCGAGATTATAAGGAATAGCAGTTCTGATGCAGGACCGCCAGACTGCAGCGGAACTTTGCAGCTACAACTTGGATAGTTTCAAGTAAATGTTGTATATGTAAAGCATCAAAAACATGACTAACACAGATGATGTGGGCGTGAAATCCATTAGACTGAACAGAGCCCATGAATAACCCAGCAAGGTGCATAATTTCCTCCTTGCTCACGGATCGAATTGATGCTCTCCACCACTGTGCTCAGCGCTGCAACTTGTAGCAAGACAATAGTGACAATAATGAAGATTTTAATTTTATTTAAATTGCCAGATGAGTGGCTACCATTTGGAAGTGCTTCTAGTAAAAACTTTAGAAAGAAAATTTACCAGCTAACATAAAATGAGGGGTTTCTGATGGCTACCGGTGAATTGGTGTAAGCAAAGGTTGATGTAATATAAATTAGCAACGTGTCCTCTTATAACGGCTAATATGAGATCCTACGAAATGTGAACCCTCATTTTTCATGCTTTTTCCTACGAAAGCCTGCTACACGTGTCTATTTCCGCTCGTTAGAAGCATACCATCTTTTCAAAATAAACTTCCGTCTTCACAGGAAACTGAAGGTTTAGGGAACAAAATTTGGCTATGGTTAGGGAAAGATTGTGAAATACTTAGTTAGGTTTAGGCAAAAAAAAAAAACTGGTTAAGTTTCGGAAAAGATTGTTGTTTGGGTTAAGATAACCACAGAAAATGCGATTACTGACAAAAACACAAACATTGACGTTTCACACAGGGAAAGATCAGCTGTTGGACCCATCACCCTTATTTTTCCCAGCTATTGCTACGGATGCTGGATGAGACCAGCCTGAAACAATGCTTGTGATTGCTCTCTGTACGTAAACTACAACTGCTCATTCAACTACTGACGTAAACTATTGTAACTATTAACTAATAGGCTACAATGTATCAAAATATTAATGTTAATTCTTTTTTTTGGACACTTTGGGGAACAAGCAAGAAACACACCAGCTGAGTTAACATCTCCTAATGAAGATGAACATGTTAGCAAACAGTTGCTTATTCTGCAGACACAGAGCAACATGAGCATTTGGAGTCCTGTTTGTGTCTCGAGTGACTGAAGTAAACTGTAAAATCTGTAAAAACAATGAGCTAAAAAGATGCTAAAAAGCTCAGTAAAGTTCTGTTCAACTGCAGAGCAGCTTTAAGTATCATTTGGACCACTCAAAGCTCTAAACACAAATACGTTCAGTTTGCTATCTTAGACTGTATATAAGTGGACGCAGTCATTGTTATGTCACACATTGGTTTCGAGTTCAGCATTACAGCCATCACCATATTGTTTTTTAACCATCACCATCTTGGATTTTTGGAACCAGAAGTGACACAAGAGGGCAGAGTTAAGTACAATCAAAAGCTGAATAATTATAACAATTTTTTGGCATCTGAAAAAGTTACAATTAACTTTCATGAAGTTAAAACACACTGAAAGGATTAAAGACAACATCTTGGTAGCAACCTGTTGACCTGTCAACCCTTAACCCCTAAAGCTTTATGGTCTATTGTTGTCTAAATGGGACCATCCATTAGACAGTGGTAGCCAGTACACCGCCGTACAGCCCGGGATGGGACCATCATTTACTAAATGAAGTAAATGGACTGAGGAAAACTGGAAACTGGTGATTGAGACGATAAACTCATCTTTACAATGTTTACTGAGGTAATCAAGTAAGAAGTGAGAAGAAGGGTCATTTTCAAATAGACTTTTATTTCTTATTTTTGCAACTAGAGGAGTCGCCCCCTGATGACCGAATGAAAGAATGCAAATTTTAGCACTTCAGTATTGGCTTCACTAATCCTGGAACCACAGGTTGCTGCCTGGTTGCAAGTATGTTTTAACTTTGGTATTGAAGGCCCTCTGTATTCTATTGAATCTCAACTCTGGGTAATCAGATTTTGTCTGACAGTAATTTCATCATAAAGTCCATTGTAGTACATCAAATAAAATAAAAATATGATCTCTAAAGACTAATTGATTGATTAATCGATTCCTTAATTTATAAATTGATGCATAACTGAGATCGTATACGAACAAGTTATGACTGCTGTTCAACCTCTACAATCCAATGAAATGTCCTGCCTAGTTACTGACATAAGGTGGCAGTGGATTTCACCAAAAAAATTGGACAACCTCTTGATTTCTGAGTAATATGGTTAGTCAAAAAATGGTTGTCTCTCATATGAAAAAGCTGTTGGTTACTTATAAAATCCAGTCCTCAAATTACCTTCATAAGTATTCAACAAAGCAATGTAACAAATAGAATGAAAGTTTGCAAACTTCCACCTTTACTTGCAGGTGTAAGAGTTGTTTAACTCTGTTGGCAACCTCAGACTGATTAATTGTTGCAAAGTTTCTGTTAATTTGGGGTTCTCTCCTCTCTCGGTGTCTTTGTGCCTCTCATCCCAGTCACTGACTCACCTTCCAGAACAAATCCCTCTAATTCTGCGGATGATCATTTGGAGGGCAAGGAGCTTGTTAGCCTAATGATTAAGTTTAACCAGCCTTTTAAGAATATATGGACGCGCTTCAGCTGAGCAGAACAGTGTAATAGTTTGAAAATGAGACAGAGGATGGGGAGGGGGAGGAGGACAGGGGGAGGAGAGAGATTGGTGAAGCAGGGGGTGAAAAGGTAGCAAGGGACACAAAGGAAGATTTTAGGAACCATTATAACCATTATTCTCCGTGTTTATTTTTGAATACCAGAGGAGGAACGGTTAGCAAGTATTTAAGGTTCACTGGAACAAAAACCTTTTCTTGTGTCTGAAAGGCAATTTGCTCCCCCATTTAGAACCATTCTAATACTTCAGACACAAACTGCACCTCCCACATTGTGAAAGTGACACTTCACACTGTGACTTGAAATAAAACAACTTTAGGTTCAGGCAACGAAACTACTAGTGGTTTTGTTGCCTGGACCTAACTGCCTGTGAAGACGGTGGCTTATTTTGAAAAGACACAATGTATGTAAATGCAACAAGCGTATATTGATACGCCGTCTCTGACACGTCCAAACACTAAGACGCTAGACGGCTACCTAGAGCATAGTTTGAAGCTTATAGGAGAGGAGACCAAGCTTCTGTACTCAGAAAAACTATATTGTTAATTTGTTGTATCACTTGAAAACTTTCATTGCCTTGCTTCTTTTCCCCAAAATGAAATATTGTAAAGCTCTTTATCCACCTGGAGAAAGAAAACCAGGCTTTATTATTCCCACACATAGATGATGACGGCCTTCTGAACTCAATTAAAAAAATGTTTTTGTGTAGCCCAATTTCACAAATCACACATTTGTCCAAGGGGTCTGTACATTCTGTTCAACATATGACGTCCTTACACCCTCGCATCACATGAGGAAAAACTCCTCCCAAAATAAACCTTTAATTAAACAAGGAAAAACAAAAACCACCATCATCCATGACGTCCAGAAAAGCAAAGACATCTTCTCCAAGCAGTACATATGAAGGTGTTCTCGCTGACTTCCTAACTGTAACACTTGTCTCCAGATGAGAGGTGTTCCTGTGAAGCAGTATGCCATGGCGTCCAACAAAAAAAAACTATGTAATCATTGGAGGTGGAACTGGGACCTGAGGCTACCAAGGCTTCTTAAACTTTGCCTTAAATCGACAAATGTGTCAAGAGTGTGGTGACCTGAGTCATTCATGAATTATGATAACCACGGTTTCAACGCCACACCAACTTTGTCCCACTTCTCCTACTGGATATTGATTCTGGTCTGTTGTCTGGTCTCATATAGTCTCCCCTCTCTGCTCTTCTCCTCTAGTTTCGGACCAAACTGTTGGCCAAAGTCATCTGGAGCACTCTCTCTCTCTGCAGCCTCACGCCTCCGGCAAGCTGAGCTCTGAGCCTGTGTTTGATTTGAGATCTGTGATGTTTGTTTTAGTCAAGATGGTAAGATAATGAAATTGGTGTTTGGCAAAGGTCTTTGCAATATCATTTCACTTCAACGTTATCTCGGGAGATTTATGAAGAGAAGATATGGGATGAGCCCTGTTTCCCTCTCCATTAGACACACCATTAAAATTAATGAGGAAAGGTAGGAGGGGAGGGGAGGGGGGGGGGGGGGGGTCTTTTGAGCTTGTTGTGACAAAGAAATATACTGAGCAGTACAGAGGGAATATAAACTATACTATTGATGTTATCAGAGTATTTAGCCACTGGTTACACAGACTCCATTTGTTTTTAAATGAGTTCTTTAACTTTAAATGGCTGTCTCTGATAGCATGGCCGATAAGAGACAATGCAACATTATCAATTAATGGGCTGTGATGTGATTTGATGTTACGCAAATGCTAATTGTTGGAGAACTCATCTACATTTGTGTAGTGTGTATATATGACGAGTTATTTGTGGATGTGGGAATAATAAAGCCTGGTTTTCTTTCTCCAGGTGGATAAAGAGCTTTATAATATTTCATTTTGGGGAAAAGAAGCAAGGGAATGAAAGTTTTCAAGTGATGCAACAAATTAACAAGCTTGGTCTCCTCTCCTATAAGCTTCAAACTATGCTCTAGGTAGCCGTCTAGCGTCTTAGTGTTTGGACATGTCAGAGACGGCGTATCAATATACGCTTGTTGCATTTACATACATTGTGTCTTTTCAAAATAAGCCTCCGTCTTCACAGGCAGTTAGGTTCAGGCAACAAAACCACTAGTTAGGGTTTAGGAAATGAGCGTGGTTTACTTAAACATGACTAACGACTCGCATGAATAGCGGGTGACGTGACAGAATGATGTTTACTTTTAGTTTTGCACGGGACACAAACAGCAATCCAGCGATCACAACGCTAACCCAAGTCAATTACAGACACGCAACAGTTATTGCTTTCTTCACCTTCTTCCTCTCGACCAAATGTGGATTAAATGGATTCAATACACTGTAACTGACAAAGAACAGGGGCAAGCCCAGGCTTCACATGTCTCTTGAGAAACAAATGGGTGATGTCACAGACATGTGACATGTTTATATAGTCTGTTGTTGAATTATGCCATAAAGCTGTGCCGATCAATATTTTTTATAAGAAAACGATGTGTAATGTGAAAAGGATGACCCCACATATCCTGTCACCCCTTTTAGCTCAATTTTTGGGATTTACAACTTTCCAGTTTTTGTTCAGTAGCACCACTCTTATCAACCTACAGAAAAAAAGCTCTCATAACCCCACTGTAAACTGAGTGCCTGACAGCAGACAAAGTAAGCAACCAGCTGGTGAACATAGTGGAGCATTTAATAGCTGAGGAGTGTTTGTGAGTGCAGGGAGATATCGGTGCATCTCAACAGTTCTCTGAAGTGAACAGATCTGATGCAGAGCAGATCTCTTCTAAAAGCTCTTCTCTGCAGTGCTGATGGCAGTGCAGAGGCCACAGCAGGGTCAGCGGTGTGGAATCCAATGCTCAGTTAGAAACCTCCCTATCACGCTCATATACAAGTACACATGCCAACATGTCCAGGTTAGTACACAGACTGCACTCATTGACTTATATGTTTTTTTTATATGTATATGTTTTCATGTCTAAGATGTGAGTGTTCTCTCTATCCATCTATCCAACACTTTGTTTTGGTCCAAGACTTCCACCACTACTAGACAGATTTTGACTTGATTTGCTGTTACTATTGATCGCCCCAGACGATCATGAAACCATTCTATTTTGAACACCCGATGAGATTTGTTTTATTTACCTCAACCTTCAGAACAAATTGTCTTTTTTGCACTATATCACCCAAAAGAGAGATGTTAAGTGCATCAGGTGTGTTGATTTCTATTAACCCCATGACTTTTCCTTCAAGTGCCACCATCAGGACAATCTTTGTTTTCATTACGCAAGCACTTAGTAACTACATACGTTTTTTCGCACATTTTTAAGCATGGCAGCCATGTATCGTATTGTGAATCATAAACTCAAGAAGTTTTCACGCAACCAGATGAAAAAGCTCACAGGCAGTGATAATATTTTGACTTTGGTTGTGATATATGGGTTCTAAGCCTCTTCAGGGTACTTACATTATTAAATAACCTGATACTATTTCTATGAAATTATTCAAATATGTCAAATACACGGTGTTGAAATATTCATAACTGAATCGCTCGCTCTGTCTTAGGGGTTACTGTCAGACACCGGTTCATATCATCATCATTTCACCTTCCGTCTTTCTTCATTTCCTTTCATCGTTCTACTGGGAGAATCTGCAAAAAGCATAGTGTCATTACATGACATGTACAGGACAGGTTATCATGTGACCAAAGTTCAGTACTTAGATGACACGATGGCACCTAAGTAAATCCCATTGAAGCAGGTTGTGGGATATATATAGTCAAAAGCTCAGATGAAAGTAACAAAGCACATAAGTGAACTTTGAGTTTTGGAAGAGTTTACCAAATATATACGATCCCAAGGTCAAAAATGAATGTTGAAGCTAAACAAGGGTCATTTTTGGTTTTAATTTTGTACAAAGTACATTCTTTGTCTTGGAAACCGAAGGTTACCAAAATAGTCCCCTAAATAGCTTTATCCAGACCTTTCACTCGCATTTTGATGGTATTCTTCTGTGAATGTAGATTTGTGAGTGGTCTTGACAATTGTTTAAATTCTCATCATGTGACCCAACTATTGAAATTCCAGGCTGATGAAGCACAGATCATATGGTTCAAAGCATAGAAAAAGGGAGTTCAAATTAAGTTAAGTGTATTGTATTGAGGTTTAACAAGCTTTTAACTTATAGTAGATAATAGCACTGACAGATCCAGGCACATTTAGAGGAAAACTACATAAACTGAAGAATATATATACATATATTATTTCCTTCTTTTAAACCATGGATTAATTGTTGATACTGAGTTTAAAAAATGCCAATTGAAACATCTCAAAACCAGTTCTTAAAATGTTGAGATTTTGATGGCCAAGATATGCAAGTTTTCATTAGGTCATTGATTAAGCTACATTTACTATGCCTGCACACACAAACACGCGCACACACACACACACACACACTCACAGCATACTGCATTTAATCTATTTCATCCCTGCATGTATAAACATGGCTCCTACTCGTCGACTGTTAATTGATACACTTTTCTGTCTCACTGCCTTCTAAAGGGCAAGATGGAGGACGTGGCAAACAGTTGGCGACAAACAAAGTATCTTTGAAGCAGGTTATGTTATGCAGTGTCAAACCTGTTGAAGAAAACAAAACTCCACTCCTGCCGCCCACAGCTTCTTCTACGCATGTTAATCTGAGTCTGCATGATTCTCGGTCTTCTTCTTCTGCCAATTATGAGAGCAGGAGCAGTGAGTATTCTATCACCGGCTGGCAGACAACTTATAGAAACACTACGGCGATGGCCGGGGACACGGCACACAAATTACAATTAACCACTAATCCTTAACAGACGAGTTCAAGATGGCAATTTAATTTGCCCTCAACTGTTTCTCTTCCGTTCCTCAAAATCTTTTTCAATTTCCCTCCCTGCAATCCCAGGTGCCACACCAACTTTGAAGGAGTGAAGATATCAATAGTTTATTGGCAGTAAGCATTAATTTAATAGGGGCAATAATATTTTTTTTTTTTTTTTTTTTTTTTTTTTTCTTCAGACACTTGGCAAGAAACGGTTCTGAAGGATTTAAGGGGGTTTATCCACTCCGGAGATTAGTAGGAAATCTAATGAATTTGAGAGCAAAAGTGGGAAAAAGGCATTAAGAAGAACTTCAGGAAGATAACTTGAGAAGCAGATAAAAGGCCCTTGAGAATGCTGACTTTAATGTGTCATTATTTGGAAGGAGAGCGCTTGGCGTTAAAACAGAAATAAACTTCTTCAGTGAGTCTTCCTGCAACCGTACAACAAGGATGTGAAGGGTACGATATGCACATTGATTGTCTGAACACGTTGATCACTTTGAATACATGGCACTAGCACTCGTCTTGTTATGTAGAAAGCTCCAGCCCTGTAGCAGCCAGTGTTGGGCAATAGCTTGCCACAGTAATGTGATTCATCCTTTCGAGTTGTGTTCTTGTCTCCTGGCTGCTATTGTCTACGGTTGTCTACCACTGCCGCTAAGCTCATATGATCGACTTAAACAAGGCTTTCAGGTCATATTGGTGGCTCAATGGATTATTAGCAACAACTTAGCGCTTCTCTTGCTCTGGTCTTCTCCCCTGTGCAACACAAAACAACTTCCTCCCGTCGGACATCGGAGCGAGAAAAAGAGATAGACGAGGAGGGGTACTCATGAATTAATTCTGCTATTAAGTAGCTAGTAAAAAAAATTATTTAGAGTAATAACTAATGATAAATTAATTACATTTTTTACAAGTCGTTTAATATCTTTTCCCAGTTTCACATCTCTGACATAGGCAGTATGTGAATGGAAATGGTAAATGGTACTTGTAGAGCACTTTTCTATTATTCTGACCACTCAAAGCTCTTTAACACATCATCCAGGCATTCACACCCTCACACCCATTCATACACCAGTTTAACAGTTGCTACTTTAGCACTAGCTACAAACTTCCCCCTGTAAAGTTATACACATGGTCCTGGTTTGCTCAGCTTCTGTTGCTGTGAGGGAAAAAAAAAAAGGGGCCAAAGAGTTTGGTAACTTCACAAGGTAACAATTTTAGATTGAAGATTCAAGATTTAATGCGCTGTTAATCAAATCTCGCTTTCAAGCGACAACCATCCCTGAGAGATGTATGTCTCAACCCCTCCCCCCTACACTGCTTCCAAAACCCCCACTAGCCCTCTATCCCTGGCATTGTACCCAACATACCAGGAGGCACCTGTGGACTCGCCAACCAAGGGCCCTGGAAGCCTGGAGGCCCATCCGCTGACCCATTCTAATGTCGCCCCTTGAACCAAGCCTTGGCACAGGGGGAGTGGTGGTGGTTAGGGATGGTGGGGGCAGGGGGCTGGATGGGTGCTGGCGGGTGCAGAGCTAGAAGGCCTGGCGCTGGCTTGAGTGCCCATGTAGGCTTCGACTTAGGCAGGCAGGCGTGGGTGAACACGTCAGGTTGATTTATGTGACGCCTGACCCCGTACCCGACCTTGGACTGGAGTCCACCTGTCCTCCATCCATCCAGCCACCGCAACCCCCCCCTTCCCTTTCTCCTGGACTCATTGGCTGCCAGAAGCTAAAGAACGCGAAGGAATAGGAGGAGGAGGGGGGTTGAAGGGGCGAGAGGTGAAAGGGAATGAGAGGAGGCAGAGAGAGGGAGAGGTGGATCTGCCCAGCCGTGAAGACTTGGTGGCCAGCAGCCTCTGTGACCTGGAGTGTTTGATGAACCAGGAACCAAGAGCTGGCCGGAGGTGTTCACTGCTGTAGACTTTCTTATTACAGGTCAACTGAAAATATCCTGCAAGTTCCAGCTTTAAAGGATAATGCCTTTCTTTTACAACTTATTTTGGTAGTTGCTCCCACCCTTTCTCTCAATAAGAACTAAATTATAATCTCCAAGTTAATAAGTGAAATCTGGGAGCATGGCAACATCGTCAAGTCAAATGGGGAAAATATCCGAGAAGTCCGATGACCTGACATGTTATAAACACGCCTCCAATTCCTATTTGGAAATGAAGACCAAATGTAAACTTAAAGATCGACTTCCTGTTTCAACTTTTGACCAACCTCACTTTTAGTTTAACTCCGAATGAAGTGATTAAAATAGCTACTTGTGTAAAAAACAAGTCCCTACTTCAGGAGGATCCTCTCCAATGGTTCAAGTACTATCAGGGCAGAGTTGAAAGTGCGAACTGTCTCCGATTAGTCAAACATAAGTGGACATTTCTTGCTATTTATTAAAGTCGGAGTGTATGACAGAACTAGCAAGTGATATAATTGATTGAGGGAGTAGTGATGAGAGAGCAACTGTAAAAACAGAAGTAAAGTTTAACTGGCTGAATGTTTCTTTGGGGTTACATACTAAATAAATAATCAGAGGGTCGCCTACTTTAGAGAGAGTCATCTTTTCCATCTGTGCATGTCTCCTTTTTATTCATTTATACACCAGACTCATTCCCAGTGAATAGAAAGAACAGCCTCAAATGCCATTGTCATTTTTTATTCCATCATCTGTCTACTTAACCAAATGTTCATGGTTCTTCAGATACGATAGAAACGGAAACAGGACTTCCTTGTTTAGTTCCTCTGGTTCCTAAGCTATAATTACTTTGCTGAGTACAATGTTATCATAACTGATGGAAATAATGGCCGAGACTATGAAAATAAGACCCAAGGTGTAAGAAATCTGTATCATCTTTCTCACTACTACTCCAACTCTTTCACTCTTTTTTTTTCAGTTGTCTCTTCTTCCCTAGGAAGTTTATCCAATTAACTGAGGATGGGAAGGGGCAGTCCATGTTAGCTCTCCCTGGGGTGCTGGGACTCCGCCCTCCCAGCGGGGGTTGTGATTGGGTTGTATGGGCGTTCCAGCGGCGCGCCCAAGTAGAAAGATGCGAAATGGAGGGGATCGTTGGCCATCGATACCCAATTATATGACTAGAAGGGGAGCCACTAGCTCTCAGTGATGGCCCAGCCCAGGGTATGAGGGCCCCTCTACTCTTTATGTTTGATGATAAATTGTTTTGCTGGAGGATTATGGTCATTGCAATTATGTCCAATGATAGCGAGTCACAAAATGATTCTCAGAGTCAAGCTGTGAAGTTCTTATTGAAGAACTGGATTCAATTTATAGGCCTTGATTGCTACACATTCATATGGTAATTTCACTAGAAGCCTTTGCGCCGTGTAAACTACACTAGAATCTCATAAAGAGAATCTTCAAGGGTCAATCCGTAATCTAGATCTAAAGCGTTAACTGACATTATGTAAACTAACCTAAAATCTATTGTTCGTTTTATTTCATCAAAGTATCTATAGACATAAATGCTCTTTTGTGTTGTAGTACAATGAGGCAGGTCAACAGAGCAAAGCTCACCTTGAACTACATTTTAATTTGCAGGAATTTATGAACTACTGTGTTTCAGGAGAAAGCAACAATTCAAACTTTTTTGGAGGTGTATTAACTGTATATATTATTCTTTGTTCAATAGTGTGTGATGGATCAATTTATTATAAATTCATTCTAAAGATTTGTGGAAGATAATAAATTAACATGACTGATTGATATTGTACGATATATTGTAATCTAAAAAGAAAAAGACAAATCAGACAAGGTCTCCAGGTGTAAAGTGCACATTGCAGCAAAGATCATCATAAATTATTTTATTCCCTACTAAACTGAGAAAAAGTCAACTGGTGTTACCAAGAATTGACCAAATTTCTGCACTTTTTTGATACCTTAGTGATGCGTTGAAGCTCCACTGGGACACATGACTATGTGAAACGTGTCTGGTGTCACTTGTAGTGATGAACCCACAGAGAATTATCACTCTGACAAAAGTCAGATTGGATGTACTGCTCTGATCCCATACTAATGTTCTCTTATTCCCAAAGTCCAAATAATATATAAAGTAAATCACTGACATTGAGCTAATTTCTGTATAAGTGGTCAGTATTGACACTGATAATGATTGGGTGGATCCAAGTGGTAATAATCATCACCTCACTCAGCAGTCTTTTTAGCAATGTTAAAGCTACTACCAGGAACTTTCATTTTGTGTTGATTTTGGCGGTCCCTGTGGAGAAAAGCAGTAGTGTTTCCAAACACCAGACTCCCTTTAGATCCTGGTTTCTGGTTCTCCCGTGCCTCCCTTCCCTCCGGTGAGCCCATTAGTACGGCCTGGGCCTCCAACAGCAGTGATGGTGTTAGCTCCCAGTGGGGACCGGCGGAGCAGCGAGGCCAAGCTCTGTTTCTGGCCGTTTCTGGGTCTGTCCACGGCGGGCTGGTCCCTGCTAGAGGACCCACTGGAGTCTGAGCTGAGGGAGTTTCTGATGAACCTGCATGATGTGAGGAATTTGACCCGATGGTTCCGATGATGCTTATGGATATGGAGGCATCGGTATTACATCGAGATTGTTTAACAACCAATTAGAAGTTCCTCTCAGTAACTTTAAAGTCCTTCTTTTGGTTTTCCAGCCTGCAAATCTGCTCTCATGACCCTTGTTTCCAGCAGCAGCAGGTAGCTCTAATCAACCCCCTGTACACTACCTGCTCAGCACCAAACAGCAGACAAAGTCAGAGACTAGGACAGCCCACAATCATGAACGGAACCTAAAATGAATGGCAATGTTGCTTTGTGACTGCTGGATGTGTAAAAAGTCAACTATTTGAGAGGCTCCTGAAAGTTAAGTCTCAGAATGAATTATAGAGAAAGGTCGTATCATTTATGGAGCTAGTGTTGAACTCTGAGATCAATTGATTGACTTTTGTTATGTATTTTTGGTAGCTTTGAGAAAGTGGAAAAACACATAAGGGAGTAAATGCGCCACACCTTCTAAACACTTGGTATGCATCTTGGTTTACAAACACCACCCAAATAACACTTGCCAACCAGGTATGTTGTAGCATTATGCAAAGTATTACCAATTCACAGAAGTGAAGAAGTAAATGCATCTATAGTAATAGCAGATAACTACAAAGCAGCATCAGTCACAACAGAACGACGCATCAACCAGGTTGCTCGCAGTGCGTGCATGTGGTTATTCTTTGTGACCTTTGATTGTACACATCCCTGCTCTGCCACATTCATTATTGAGCATCACAGAGACTCCAGTATTGCAGGATGGTGGAGGTAAACTTCATTAGGAGTGGGGGTGACATGTACAGCCTACAGGCTTCTAGCGCAATAATTAACTCAGGGATTTTTCTCCTCAGCTTCAGTCTCTGATCCAGGTCGGTACTGACAACCTTGCTACCCCCCGGCCCCTCCTTCGTCTGCCATATACAGGCCACAGACGGCGGGCCGGCACCCTCAGGTGTCCTGTAAATGTGCCTGTGGAGGGATGGGCGGGCGTCCCTCGATGCCACATTCATTTGCACATCAAGAAGGCAGAGAAGGAAGCTTTGACCCAATTAACGCTGAGGAAAACAGATTAAATAAAGTCTGCTTCCTTACTCCTGGACATTCCGTGCGACTGTGTGTATGTTTGAGTGAGTGTGTAGATGGTTGATGAGGTTGAGCGAGGGCCACCGGATGAAAGCAACTCATCTCTCCAGCCAATCACAGAGGGCATGGAATGCAGAGGGAGCTGCCTGGCTCAGAAGCACTGTCACAAGGTGACGCTCACACTGGAGGCAAGTCAAGTCCATAAAGCCTGTAGTCTATACAGCCAAATATCACAAATTGGCCTCATGGGGCTTTAGCCAACAATATTTTCAGCATACTCCTTTGACTCTTGATTCGGATAAGGAAAAAACTCCCCCAAAAAACACTTAACAAGGAAAAAAATGGAAGAAACCACAAGAATAAAAGCAGAGGAGGGATCCCTCTGCAAGGAAGGAAAGTGATACAATAGATGTGCGTACAGACTAACAAACAAAATTACAGTATGAATAATCAGGATGACAAAAATATAAATAGAGTGTAAGCATATATGAGAGATCAATCGGGGAGGACAGGTGCCGCCAAACCGATCTGAGCCACAAGACCTCCTCTCCACCATGGAGACCTGGAAAGACTATACAGACTTACAGGCTCAAGCACACCATTCACACAGGTGCTATGAGTCTCCTTCAACGAAGCTGATTGGATCAGAGAAAAAGCACAGTAGAGTTCTACATGGGCCTAAAACTGAGACCTGAAAGCTTCCTGTACCGTTTTAAGAGCCAACTGAAACTTACTTTAATACCTGAACGCGATCTTACAATTACAGAGTTTTCTTTGTTGAGCTTCAAAGTTGATATAAATCGTGGAAACAGCCATTTATGAAATACTCTTACCTCAAGGTCCATTCTAGAGCTTTCAGCCATTCCATGTTATCTTCATATTGGGCCAATAAGGTCATGAAGATAAGTTTTTCAAAGCAATAAGGACAAATTTAACAAAAAAGTCTGCGTCGGACTTTCACAGACTTTCCCCTAGGAGACCACAGTTTGTGTCCTTTGTGGAACCAAGTCTATGTTGACTTACAGTATTTTACCATAGTTTTATGTACCTTCTGAAATAAGCTAATGCCAGTTACTTAACAAACAAAGTTATTTTAAGAAACAAACATACCTATTCTAACCCAAACCACAATCTCTTTTTAATCAAAAAGTAAACCTACGTTGAAAGTTTGTCTTGAAAAGAAGCTGTACACACGTAACGAGCACAAGGTGACATGCCGTCTAAAAGTGACATTAGAAAGGTAAATAGTTCATAGTTTGAAGCGTGCGGCCACTCACCAATTGGTCGGTATTGGACAAGTTGGGAGTGAGAACGGCCATGTCTCTTTCCCCCTTATCTCCTACAAGGCATTGATTATCAACTTCAAACACGACCCACATGGACACAGACTATTAGCACAGTGAGAAGGAGAGACATTTCTTGAGAAATGAACATTTTAATATAATAAAACATGAACCTGGCCAAGTCAGAAATGTTGTGACTTGGCAAAACAGCCTCAGGTTTTTTGGGAACCTGTCAGGTTCAGGTTTGGGTGGCAGAACTCTAATGGAGTGAGACAGAGAGAGAAAGAGAGAGTGACAAAGGGAGAAAGAAAAGGAAACACAGAATGCAGAAAGGGTAAACGAGAGTCAAAGAGAGCAGGAGGAAGGGGAAATAGATGTAGAAAATAGAGCGGTAGAGAAAAGAAGAAAGAAGTAGACGGGGCTTAAGGAGGAAGGGAGGAAAAGAGGCGGAGTGATTTCTCTGGGCTCCATGCCTTGTTAGATCTATCATCCCTTTAATTAATAGTGTTTTTAGGAAGACGTCTGAACTGTGTCATTTCCATTATTGGAAAACCCAACGCGATTAATGAATAATTTTCTTTTTTGATCCATTATATCATGCTAGTTGATCTCCTCTTTTCCGCACTGCTGAGTGATAGCATCGTTTTCTGCCCCTCGATCAAATTTAATTTGGCCCCCTATTATATTACACTGTTGCGACTGAAGTGTCAATTTTTGTCAGGCAATTAGAAGCCATAAACTGTGAAGCAAAGTTTGATAGGCATTGTAATTGGATTGTTTCAGCAATAGCTTGAAACGCTTTTAGCTTTTCTTCTTCTCCCTCTACCTGCTCATCTGGTTGTGATTTTGATAGGGCCTCGGTCTATATGTCGAACTTCAGAGCAAACAAAAGATAAGAGGCGAACAGAGGGGGGAGAGTGAGTGAGGCTGCAGAGTGGAGGAGCGCTTGCCTGTGCAGATGGATTTTGCGCAGATGTCAAACGTGCCATGTGGTTCCACTTTTCCTGCCGCCGTGGCAGGTATTTGTCTGTTTTGACCCTGTCCTCACCTCACCTTTCAAGACGCCACATTAGAAAGCTTTTCAACTTTTCAGCTGACAGAGAAAGTGAAGAGGCTCGGGAATTTGAAACGTGATGTGGATGTAGTGGAAAATAAGAGTTGGCTGATGCAATTCTGACACCCTGAGAGTTTCCCAGGGTAGCACTGATACTCATTTGTCTTTTGAAAAGCCAGGGCCACAGCTATACAGGCCTTTTAGAACTTTCCCCAGAAACTATATGAAGACCTCTTTGGAAGGGTTGACAATCGACTACTGATGGGGTCCTACAGTACATGAGCACAACATGTTCTGCTGTTTCTCATGAATGTTTGGATTCAGCAACATTAAAAATCTGATGATGGTTGGTGGGTTGTTTGCTCACTGTCAATCAAATCAGATCAATCACATCAACTAAATCCAGATGAAGCAGATTTTTTTTACTTTCATTATTGCTGTTTAGGCACGAATAGTTCATCTAAGTTGTTTTGCATCTTCACTGTAATGTTTGAGACATGTTTGTAATGCAGAACGATGTTGGTGCAGTTTTTACATTCATTTCTCTGAGCTCTACTGAACAGCTGGACGTATACCTGTAGGCCAATTAATGATAGTATGAACATACGTACTATCATCATTATTATTATTATTTAGAATAAGACTTTTATTGTTATTATTAATACTGCTACTATTTAATTTTCCTTTTTTTGTGAAAAATGTGATTATTACTATTGTTGATCTTTGGTATGTTTAGTTTAGTTTTTGGTTTGGTTAAGTTTTATGTTTCTTAGCTATTTATAGTTATTATATAGTTATTTTGAATGACTCATTTGTCATAACTTGGATAACAAGTAGAAAAATGTGAAATTGACTTTACAGTAAACAAGATGATTAAAGAAGCATTGCAGTAAATTATAAAAAAAATAAAAAATGTGGTCAAGTATGCAACTTCGACAAGTGTAATGTGAAAATGTTAAGTATTCACTACACATGCAGTGACACTGCATTCACTTTCTACGTTTTTAAGTCTGTATGTGTGAAGACATCTTGTTTTTGAAGTGAAACATATTTGTTTATTCGTATAATCTGGATTTGTAAATGGGGGAGATTACATTTTAGTAGTAGACATTTTTAACGTGTTAATTAAAGTTGTTTGAGGGAAAATCATAGGCCACAAATAACTATTAAAAACAAGAGTATTTTTATGTCTTAATTCATGTCTGGAGAGGAATTTTGGGATATGAAGCCAACTGTTTAAGGATGATTCTGATACTATTGGAGTTAATATCGTTTAACCATAGCTGTTTCTGGCACAAATATTAAAGAAATGTATTCTAAATACAATGAGATACAGGGACATAGCTGGTAGCACCCAGAATTATATTCATGGTAGTGTGAAATAAGCTTTGAAACAGCATCCCATCACATAAAATATATATACTGTATATATTTAAAAACATGGAACAGTTAAATAGATGAATTGAATTCACAGTCTTTTAGAGTCTTCTTAAAAATATGTTAGGAGGGTGGTGTTGCACTGTGTGAGTTTGTAATCATTGCCTTGTTACAGACATAAGACACATATATGCATCTTCAACTACTAAAGTTACACCTTCTTTTAGGCGTGCAAGTTTCATAGAACTAAACGTGAACATGCATATCACCACATTAATTAGCAACAAGCTCATCTAATGTAAGAAAAAATAAGAAATGTTACCGCTGGCCTTATTTTTACTATATTGTAAAGCATAATATGTACATTAATTCAACCCACCTTTTAGCTCTGCATTGACACAAAGTATGTAGACTAAAACAATGAAATCCCTCTGGTACACCTTTATAAGGACACAAGGTCTTTATAACACGGTGAGACAATGTTTAATGTATTTATTTCAAACATTTTATGTTTTTCGAAAGCCTCGATCTGACTTTTTTTCTAATTGTTTAAGCGTCGATACACACAGTGACAACAGTCAGCCCAGTCGACAGCTGAAACACAGAGACAAGCAGACTGAGTGGGCTGACCAGCTGTTTCCCAGCAGACACGCCATATTCGCTGTGTTCTGCAGATGCCCGTCTCTCCCAGCGGGAGCATTACATTCAAAACGCTTTGAGCTGTACTTTTTTCAGCAGGAGATGCAGGTGTCTTTGTTTCCGACGCACCAGGGTTAGTGAACGCTTCCTGGCGCCCACACTAAATGACTTTTTCCAGCGGGTAATCCCATACGACGGATAATCTCGGCGGCGTTGTGGGTAAAGGCAGGACGTGATTAGCTTAGCTTAGCATGAAGACTGAAAGACATGAAGGCTCTGTCCAAAGTTCAAAAATACAACTACCAACAAATCAAAATCTACCGTTTCATGATTTATATTGTTTGCTTAATCTGTGTGCAAACAGATATGTAATAACTTAATACTTTCAGTGGTTACATGCTGGAACTAATTCCTGGTGGAAAAACAGCTGGGTGCAGTGAGTTGGGCAGCTTCCCAAATTTAAACTAGGCTAATCAAGGCCTGACAACCAGGAATGCCCTCATCTCACTCTTGGAAAGAACGCAATTAAACTTATTTACCATGATGTAGTTATGTTGCCTAAACCTAACCAATTGTTTCTGCAAGTGTGATACGAGGCTGACATGAAATGTATTTAAGATATTATAGTTTCAGAAATGTAGTCATTCAACATGTCCATGGTTTGCAGAAATGTACAAAGCCAATGTACAAAGGTGTCCATGGCTACATTTTGCCCCCACCGCCCCTACTGGAACATCACCCTTTATAGCCAAACTATGCCCACTCATGACCCCTCTTCAGGACAACTCAAGAGTCTTTTTTATTCTCATGATTGTGTCATTTTAATAGCGTCTGAAAGGCCTGGAAGGTAAAGGGTATGTTTGCAATTTTTGTCAAGTCTGACTTAACCCTTGTGTTGTCTTAGGGGTCGAAAATGACCCGCCACTATGTTTAACAGCATAGGAAACCCCCTGAATGATCTTGTTTCAACTTGAAATTCAATGACTTTTCCTAGAATGACCCCAACATGAGAAAAAGTTAAACATTGCCTTTGTTCATATTTCCATAAAAGCTGTACACCAACAAGGGTACACATCTTGTCTTAGGGGTCATTTTTGACCCGGCAGTTATAAAGTCATTTTCATACTACAGAAACCATAAGAAACACACCACCACCACCACAACACACACACACACACGAAATTGAGATTACGTGTGCTACTGATTGAACTCAGGGAAAACTAAAACTTTCTCGCGAATGTGCACCATCTCCCCTCCACGACCCCACACCTGGCTGAAGTTCACAGACAAAATACAAACAAGATCAGAGAGAATAAACATTTCTTGAAAGCTTTGTTTACTAATGGGGAAAGCAGTCAGAGGCTATAAAGCTGCTGCAGATGACAGTACCCCCACTCTCTTTACTGTTGCCATGAGTGCATGTTACATTTTTACATTTTGGTTTGTATCGGTTACCTTATTTTATTCGTGTTTATTTTTGTTGTGAGGTGGGGGCAATGGTTAAAAAATAATACTATTTTCTTGTACAGTATAATATATACTATGTTGCTGAAGACTGTTATTGTTTCCCTATAGTAAAATTGATTCAAAACTACTTTTTGCACATTTTTTGTACTTTCTTACACAATTGATATATCTTGCTAAAAAAATTATGTTTGCACCTTTAACAATAATAATAATAATATTAATAATAAACCAATACTTTAGTAAAGAAAACAAATATGACAAGTGTGTTGTAATCAAAACGAGTGGATTCCACTAATTAAACAGTCTTTCTGCACTGTAAAGATGAAAAACCTAGATATTCACAAAGTTTGTGATGAATGACAAGTTGTTTCTTCATGCAAAATAGATTTGGGATTTAAAATACAATCAAGCTGCTTTATTTTAGGGGTTTAGTGAAGGCGGGTCATTTTTTACCCTGAGGACAAGTAGTGTATACAGAAAGTGAAGACAACACAAGGGTTAAAACATGAATCAGGCGTCCACATGAACATTGAAACAGGTTGTGCTTGCTGTAATTACTCCTCATGTTCATACTGCCCGGGAACAGTTCCCTTTCCAATGTGCTTCCAATGGAAGTGATGGGGAACTAAATCAATAGGCCTACATGAGACTATTGGGCCTCACGCAGCAACGTTCTCTCAAATGTCTCTTATATTTCCTCTTGATGTTCTAGTGAGAGAAAAAAAAGTGTGGCTGATTGTTATTATTAGCATAGTTAACACCCTCTATACACTACATATGGGCAGGCGCTGGTACATGGCACCAAAAAAAGGCTGTTAGAAGAAGAAGAACTTCAGCAGTAGGGAAGTCATATAAATAAACTTAGTGTATTTTCCAGAGCGTCAGTACTGGTGTTACAAGAAAAGCAAAAAGAATAGAATAGCAGTATTTAAGCAATTCTGAAGCTGAATGTAATATCATCCAAGGGTTTTTATAGTCTTTATAGACAGTGTGAACATTACGCACATTGGGTTGATTTTTCTGATCTTTTACATTTTCGAATAAAGGCATGAAGATTGTGCAGAAGGGATTGACTATACTTATTAATTAACTTACTTATCACCTCGGAGGTTTCATATTCTGATCCAAGACAACAAACTTTGTTACTCTTTCAACCATGAGAAAGACAGCACATACTGGATCCACTCCACCCGTTCTCACCTTTCATAATAACAACTCTATATTTCCAGGCGAAACTTTCACATTTCCATATCCTTTATTCGTCACCCCCTCCGTGTGTAAAAGCCTTTGGTTGGAATGAATGAACCAATAGTATTTCTTTCGCCCACCAATTTAATAATCCGATAATTATAATCACGCTAAACCATAGACTAGTAATTATCTAAATATGATAAAACAATATTCACACATTTTCTTCAAATTCAAAACTCCTTAAGTTTGACAAACAATTTGTGGATTATGGAAACAAGATATTTTTTTTCTTCTCTTGATAAAAGTGCTGTTGACCACTAACGTGGTCTTACCTAAGAGTAGAGCAAAAATCAGAAAGCATTGGTGAATCAACAGAAATAAGAGCGAGGACTGGATTGTCACTCCTAGAAAGCGCATTAGGAAGGGATATTTGAATGGTCAGTATGAACAGAAGGAATGACATTTCAAAGTTAATTTGGGCACCTGACTAAGACAGACTTGAAAAATACCTATCCGTTTAATATGAGGAACCGACACCACGCTGCTGGAGACCCAGGCCGTATTGATGGACCCACTGGAGGGAAGAACCAGGGCGATACGGGGCAGACTATGTAAATGTGCTGTGGAACAAAAAAGTGTTATTTCTTCTTAATAAACTCCCAAACCATGAATTAGTGACGCCCAAGTCAGGGTCCACTGTGAAGATGAAGTGTAACCGTGTGCACCACTGAAGAAGACTTTACTGCAGATCAACACCATGCAGATGTATATACAGCAGTCAAACCAAATCCTCTTCACCCACCAACAGACTCTGAACTTCATGGCTCCTCCAGTTGAACTGGAGGGTGGGGGGGATGTTTGATTGCAGTCTAAAGTGTGTGTGTGTGTGTGTGTGTGTGTGTGTGTGTGTGTGTGTTTGTACAGGAGATGCTGTTTAGCTCTGTCCCAACTCTCAGAGGATCGTTGACTACTCCCCCCGCCCCCCGCCCTGTCGCTGCTGGCATCACCCGGGGTGACAAAGGCTCTATTGGCACCCTAGGGTGATGGTGGGTGTGCTGCCTCTGTGTGCGTGGGCAGGCACACACGAACACTCAACATACTGAAAGAAATAGTTGGATGGATGAGGTTTAAACCTTGGAGACCAAGACTGTCAGCGACAGGGGATCTCTCTCTCTCTCTCACACACACACACACACACACACACACACACACACACAGAGAGACAATACAGTAACAAATAATATTCTCCTCCCATGCAATCAATAATTTTACATGCTTATGCTAAAACCATACAGTAAATGCAAACGAGTGATGCTTTATTACAGCAATATTTAATTTTTCAGACGGGCATGATTTTGCATCCTCAGTCTTCAGCCTCCAGAATGACTTCCAGTCTCCAACAGTAAAGTGCAGTATTAGCTTTAATTCCTCAACATGCAAAATATTCATTGACTCCATTTAATTTGAGTGCAACATAAATGCTTATTATGCTGCTGAATCACAACTAAATTAAAGCAAGCTAATTATGCTTAACAGGGAGAAAAAAGTCAGCTGTATAATTATAATTTTAGGTAGACCCATATTACAAATCACCTGCTTCTCTAACTTGTTTTCCCTTAAATACTCACTTTGTCTCACACACACTCCAATCACACACGCTTTATTTTTCTAAATGGTTTTCGTCGAGTCGAGAAAGAAATATGCGCTCCTGAGTGAGAGTGTGCCTGTGTGTACACCTTCTTCATACCAGTGGAGGGCAGAATTACATTTCATAAATTAGAAGCTCCGAGTGTTGATTATAATGCAGCAGGAAGGAGGTGAAGAAAACGGGAGGGAAGGGGAGGAGGGGAAATCATTTCCATCTGAATCTGACAGAAAAGTGTAACTTCTCTTTGTAAAGCATGTTGCCCAGAACAAGGTTGTAGGTTTTAGAAATACTGAGGTCCCGATGCATCCTCCACCCCTTTTATTGTTTCCATAAATCCAAATGAAAAATAAAATGTTTAAAAAAAAATCATAAATACTAGAAACTTGCTTTAAGGCACCAGCCACAATGTGGTTTTTTAAATCAAATAATTGTGGGTCATTTAAAACTTGGGGTTTTTCAGTCATTCATTGTTTTATTTATTTTTTACAACTTTTGGGCAAAAAATAAGTGCAACCAAAAACATCTCCTTGTAAACAATGTGCCTTGAACAGAGCTTCATCCATTCTGTTAGAGATGGACACTGCTGACACTGAATAAATACTCAATCCTTTCATTACCTGTTTACTGGACTCACGGCACGACAACTCAAATGTTGTAGGATTGAAATGTTAAAAAAAAAAGAAACGTTATAAAATATATTGAATCAGAACATGGAATGAAATGCCACCATGTGTAAAATAAAAAACACACATGACGATGTTTTAGCAACTGTTATATTGTGTGTATATTCCCTTTGTAAATGATTTGCCTTCAACGGTGCCAAATCGCCCTGAAAGAAAGTCTGTGAAAAAAGTGTTTGTTTTTTTTTTACATTTTTCGAAATGTTTAATAATCATATTTCAACTGTTTAACTGACCTTGAATTCATGTACAAAAGACAATTATAATAAAAATAATATCGACTGAATGTAGAATATTAAAAACATATTGTAATTTAAATTGGAGTTCTATGTGAGCACAGCTAATCCTTACATATACCACTTTGTATTCATGTAGTGAGAAAATCAATAAGGAATAATAACCTCTCTGATGCTCATAAAAGGATGTTTTCTACATCTGCATGTAAAAAGAAGGGCGTGTTAAAATGCAGCGTGCAGGGACAAACTTGAATAATGTACAGCCTCAATAAGTAAAGCTGAGCATGGTGAGATCCATGTATTAGCGTTAGCTCGGGGTGCTAGCAAATGAGCGGCTATGGAAATACATCAGAAATAAGGTCATGCCTCACGCAGGATCTCCTGTGTGTGCAGCCTCCTGGGTGAATGTGTGATTAGCCTAATCCCAGTAGTCACAGCTCTGCTCCCCCGATGCGGGGGGAAAGATTCAGATGGCGATACGCTGCCACCGAGAGAAGCCATGTCAGAGCTGCTCTCACCCAGCTCCTGTCCCCCACACGGCACACACAGCTGCAGGAAGACTCCAAAAAGATACAGATGAATTCGGAGGGAGAAAAGGTTGCTGTGATTCATCCGTCAATCACACGGAGAGGTTGTGATTTGAATTTTGAAAAATGACATATTTGAAAATGTCACCCTATGATTTGTGTTGTTAAAAATAATTAACGCCGTAAAAAGTACAAATAGCTGGCCTTCAAAAGCCCACATTGGCTTTTAGCGTTTTTTTTGTGACCATATTTCAGTTTAAAAGTCTAGACTCTCGTGATGAGAGGCCGGTTTGAGCATCGCTCGTCTTCACACCAAACAAACTAACAAGGTAAACAGAGAGGCACCAAAAAATAGAAATTCCAGCCCTTAAATTGTCTCTTTCCCCAGCATCCTCTCAGTCTCTTCCACTTTAACATGAAGCACTTTGGGTATTCACTCTGCATTGGTGACATCACCACTACCGCATTGGGGAGCCTCTCCTCTTTCTTCGTATTGGTTAATCTGGAAGCAAATAGTGGAGAAACACCCGCTTGCATGGTAATAAATAGAATATGCCAATCAAATTAAGAGTGGCGCTTCAGTTTGGACAGTGAGGAAAGTGATCCGCTACAGGGCAGAGCGGCGGCCGGACACCCCTCATTGTATAGGTCACCGGGCTCATCTGAAGGCAGGTTTATACGGCCTGTGAAAGGAACTGCAAATAACCAACCACAAATGAATGCATGAATTTCCCTGAGTGGTACATTATCGTTATACTTTTTTTTTTTTTTATCATTACCTTTACAAATTAAAATGTATGTATGTAATGTTTATTTTTTAGAATTCTCTAAAAAGACTAATACTGTAAATGCAAAAACAAAATATTAATATTCTGTGTTTATACATTGTGTCATGTGTTGTGAGAAACCAGTCTTACAGAGAATCACTGTAGGTAGACAGGTCGCTTTCATAAAGTATCGAGTTCGCAATCTAGTAATTCTGTTCATTGACGGAATAATACCGTTAATGTGCAAAACTTTGTCTTTGGTTTTATGTACTTATTGCATTTTTATATATATTATTTCGTAATTATTGCATGAAAAAAAACAATATGTTAATGGTGAATTAGTGTGGATAGACTGGGTTGTTTCAGAAAGTAACAAATAAATGTCCTAAATTTCAGACATTTGTATTTAATGTATTTTAACTGAAGGTTTTCGCTCTCCTCTGTCTGGCAACTTTGCTACCAGTGCTTTCAATGCTTTTCTGTTTTTTTTACAGTGCAACTGCTCTGCTCTTTGGGGTTGAGAATTTTAGAGATAGACATATATATATATATAAATATAAATATATATATACATATATATATATATATACATATATATATATATA
>NW_022280066.1:2115612-2121076 GCF_004355925.1 Anarrhichthys ocellatus | reverse complement strand
TATATATACATATATATATAAATATAAATATATATATATACATATATATATATATATATACATATATATATATATATACATACATATATATAGATAGATAGATATGTATTTCAGATAACATGTAAAACCCTCAGTTGTTGGTGTAATGTGTAAATCATATGTGCTATTCTAGTCTGCTATGCCATGCTTAATTTACAGAGCACAAAATCACAATTTTACCTCAATTTGCTTTACAGCATACAGCAACTCTATCCTTAAATGCTTGACGTGTGAGTTATGTTTATTTTCTGCAGAATTTGTGTGTAATTCTTGATACATGTCCCTAAAATCTGATCTGTCTCTCAGCTTCTGTAACCTGCCTGTGATGAGGGCTTATGATACCCACTGGAATGTTAGCACTGCTCTGAGGTCAAAGATTACTGACATTAAGGCAATTCATTTTTGTATAAGTTTTCTCAATGAGACATTATCTAATGGTAACCTTTGGTAAATTTAGGAGAAATTTAGGAGAAAGCCACAAAAATACAAAGTAGTATAATGAACACCTACATTTTGAATGTTTTTCTTCCACTCGTCTAAAAAAAAAGACTAAATAGACCAAAATCTCAACATTTTGCAGTACATGAAAAAACATTGTTTCTGCCTTTAATGACAAAAAGAGACAATTGGTATCAGTTGAAATATTGTGTGTAGAACGGAACCCTGGCTAATAGCTTTGAACTGCTGCAGTTTGAGAGTTTTGCCGCAGGGCTGGAAATTAGTAGCCTCTCCTCAGCAATAAAGACATACTGTACTTTCTCACTCAACCACTTTCATGTCTGCAGCAATCAGATTATATAATCAGTCGACACCGATATAGAGGAGTCTGCACGTTAACAGGAAACAGGTCGACCCTTCCTTGGACAGATCAAAAGCTATACCTGCTAATGAGACGGCGAGGACAGAATCTCTCCTGTGTTCAGCAGTGACTTAGAAAGGCCTTCTTAGCACCTACCAAGCACTTTGTGCTCTTCTCTTATCTGTCACTGGTGAATGGATGACGCCACCGAGGCTTATTTATATGAATATGACAGCATATCTAAAGACAATGCCATCTGTCAAACAGTAATTGAAGAACTGCCTCCACAAACAAGAAGAGATTCCCTCCTAAATCCTTTGAACAGCTTCTTTATGAACCCGGCAGCCAAACAAACACTGATTTTTAGATTTGTATGACATCAGCAAAACGAAGTTAATTATTCGGAATAGAGAAGCTTTTTCATTTTTGGTGCTTCTGCCGAGACATTGATGGCGCCGACAAGATGATACATGGCGCATCTCGGCGAACGTGATCCTCGTCGGGGACGTATGATGACTAATCTCCAGACTCCATCCGGCGTTGGCTCATTAGAAATGCGTTAAGCTCACCGGTTGGGTTTACTCCTTCAAAGGCAGGGGGGAGGAGGTTGTGTTGTTGCTCCGAGGCACGTGAAAAATAGCAGGAGTGACAGATGAGTTGTGGAACGTGGATGGAAGGAGACAGGCAGCAAAATGGAAAGGGAGGATCTGTAGTCCGGCTATTTTAATGGAGAACAGAGAAATGATTCTTCAGACTGACACTTCAAGTTGGTTTGTTAATTTATCTGAGCTGCTCAGACAAGCAGACATGAATAGAAACATTCACGTGGCACTAGAGCCGGAGAGGAGCAGCTGCATCTCCATTTTGACTGCTGGGAAGGTGCGAACCATCAGAAACCTGTAAATCTAAATAAAACGAATAACTACAGTCCGACTGGAATTAAAGCGCATGTCTTTCTGCTGCAGCATACGTGTATATCTGTGTATCACTTGTCCTGTGTTCGTTCTCCTTGTTTTTTGGTTTCACAAAAGAGCATTCGCTCATATTGCCCCCGTACAATGCATTTGCATATAACAGTAACCATCTCCATTCTATCACGGGCTAACAGTGACGCTGACTAACACGAAGACAGCAACACAAAAACCAGCCGCAGACCCTGAACGACAACCGACGTTAGCTCTTCTACAGCACGTCCTGCCCCTTTGTTTCCTGTCTTCCTTTTGTTCAGCAAGCCACTGATCTATCAGCCTGAGAAAAACCTATCATTAATGTTATTTTGCAGGCTAACAAGCTAATGAGCTTGTCAGCTGTGGCGCACTGAACAGCATTATGCAAGTTCTTCTAAGGGAATAGTTCACGTTCACAGTTCAAATTTTTGGCCTAGTTCAGTTTTCTTTCTTCCTTTTTTTGTATTAAACTGGTCCGATGCTATTGCGTTGAATTAAAACCAGGTGTGTGCACGTGATACAAGCACGTCAGGTTGACTTTTGAGACTTTGGAGTCGGGCATGGAATAGACAGTGGCTGATGTCTCTGCTCAGTTGATGGCAATAGCCATGCAGGACGCCCTAGGTCCTTTGGTAAAACACAGTGGCGGTGTGTGAGTTTCAATAACACAACGCCCGTGTTCAATAGTTGCAGGTTTAGTTCGGCGTTCACCTGCAACATGAGCACGCTCGCTTTGACACGTTCATGCACTCCTGAACAGCTTAGAATCAAACCCAGTTGTAAACGCTGCCTTTCCATCATGAGATGGACGGTAGGAATGGGAGCGATTCCCATCTTTACAACTTCATTCATGCCAATCAGACAGATGACTGCAGAGGTTTAACACACTGACCGTTGACATATCTGTTCAATTTGGGTTTAATTTCCTGTCTGACCATACAGATGTTTCATGTGAACAGTTGTGCTTTGTCCGTAATTGTGTTTATCTCTGGGTTCTGTACTCTAGGGTAGGCGGGGCTCTATTGGAAAAAGGTCATGGCATGTACCTCTGTGCACCAATCAGCTTGCTTACTGTCAATGTCAATCAAATGTGATGGAAGCGCACCCTCCATCCTGATGACAGGGATTAGCAGAGCTTTTCAGTGTTCTTCAATAATACTTAATTAAGGATATTTTTGCTTATACTTAAACTTGATTTTTGACGATTTTATTGTGACTATTTAATAATGTGAAGAAATACTTGATATTTGTTTGAGTTTTAAGTTTTGATACATTCTGAGTTTTATGTTTTTAGAGGTGTTAAGCGCCTATGGTAAAATAACACTAACATAGCGTGACCACTGCTAACAAAATGCTGTCAGTGCTTGTCTTTTAAGCTGCAGTGTGTTTGAACTGAGTCTGCTGTCATCTCAGCTGTCAATCAAACACGGCCACGGGCCCAGTCTAGCAGCTTGGAGGCTAAAGAAGCATTTCTAAAATATATCCAAAGATCTCCTTTCTTCATTCTAGTTCAGTGGTGTAAATATAGGCAGAGTAGGCAGTGTGGTGGCACTGGGGCCTTTGTGGTGGGGGGGGCGGGGGGGCGTAGAGAGAGCAGGCCCTTTGTGTTGAGTGTATGGGCATTTGCAAGTATACAGAGGGCCACTTCGGATATCTAACAAAGAACTCGATAAGTTTGGTGCCTTTTTTCGTAAGACAGTCAGTAGCAATCCAAAGCAAAACCATATGCTTATTCAACATTAACTATAATAATATGAATATATATACAGGTATGCAATGTTGTTGGTTCATATGTATATTTATATTGTCTCCAATGTCAACTCTCTATTTAATCCTGTGACAAAACGATACAAAGATGTGTGTGTGTGTGTGTGTGTGTGTGAGTGAGTGTGCTCCATATAATTTGCACATATAATGTCCCGTCATCAAAGTGTGCACTGGGCCCACCGTAACATCCTTGCGCCGCTGCTGCAATCATAACATATATTAAGAAGACATTTAAAATGATTTGACTGAAAGAGGACGAGTTCCGTGTCTTCAGATGAGCCTCATGTAAAGCAAAATGGCCCCCGAACCTTTTTACATACAGACAGAATGAGGCGACAGACCACGCACTGTAGCACACTCCACGTAGTTTTCCACCTTTCAGGAACACGCGTGAGCGCCGTGAAGCCTGCGCGGCTCAGGCGACTCTCGGTACAGACCTCGATGGAGCAGGCAGTCGTCAGCTTCAAACAAAACCAGAACACAAGAGGAGGCAGCGAGACAAGAAGCAGGGTGGCGCGTGTGAACCCGAATTTCTGCCGACCTTTCATCGTCGCGAGCGTATTCAGCAGGGACGGCGCCTTTCATAGGTGACACCTTGTGCTATCATAGCGGGGGCTGCGGCACGTTTGAACGCCTCTTATCTGATGGCAAAAGAGGGAGAGAGGAAGCTCTCGCTGGGCTGCAAGCGGCGGAGGTGGCGGTGGGGATGTGAGTGTGTTGGGGTGGTGAGGAAGGAGAGCATGAGCGATGCGGCAAAACTTCCTCCTTTGTTTACGGGGAGGTAATTGGGACACTAAGCCTGCCAGGCGAAGCCACCCAAGCTTCCCATTCTCTCTCTGTCATTCTCTCAGAGCGACTGTGGCAGCTGTGACACGTCATGGCCGCCGCCGCCTCTCACCCCTATGGCTTCCTCTCTCTCTCGCGGTTTCCTGTTTCCTGTGCGGCTCCCCGCCTCGCCCACCCACCGGCGCCCGTGGCCTGGCAGCGTCGGAGGCGTGGCCACCAGAGGGGAGATGGTTGAAGCGAGCAGGAAGATGCTGACAGGAAGGATGGCAGGCTGCCCTCCCCCTGTCCCCCACCTTCATCCTTCTCCTCTTCCTCACCTCAGCTGCACAGACCAAGAGTGGAAAGAGGAAGTAGCACACGTTTCACGTCTTTCCCTCTCACTTTCTCTGAGTCTGTTTCTATCCTTCTATCCCGCTGAAACTTTACTGCTGAATTTAACTGTCAGTGAACGAAAAACTAATAGAAAAGGAGGAAAAAAAGTTTACTTTAACTCCAAATATAAAAAAGGTTTAGACTACAATCAAAAAGAACTTTGCTTTAAATGTAATTGCTTAAATTGCTGTTCAAGATAAGTATCGGTTTTCATTAGAATTAATTAATTATGCATATAAAAGTGCATTAAATATGCACAATAAAAACCAAGGGTAGCAGCAGATGTTGGTTGTTTGGGTGTACATTCATCATACTGTAGCTACCTATGGAAGAATGCGTTTTCTCCACAATGTAATTATCATCATACATCTGAATCCTCAATTGATCTAAATCACTTTAAAAGAAAAACTTCCTCGACAGGCGACAATGGACTCCAGCTGTGTGACGCTGCTCTGCATGTGTGGAACTCCAGAGGGAAATGACGGATTGAGTCACAAACATGAAAACACACGGAAGCGTCCACTCGACTGGTGTGTGTGTGTGTGTGTGTGTGTGTGTGTGTGTGTGAGTTGGGGGGGGGATCGCTCCCCCCAATTAACATTGCTGTAAACAAGGCCAACAAAGGGCAGATTTGAATAACAGTGCGTCTGAGTGGAGGAAGTCACCAATTATTCGGGCGTGGAGCGTTTGCAGCAAGTGTCTCCTTATTTAACATCAGAAGAGTTGAATGCAACTCCTGCCTGCAGCAACCCCC
>NW_022280066.1:2093544-2115512 GCF_004355925.1 Anarrhichthys ocellatus | reverse complement strand
CCCCCCCCCCCCCCCCCCACACACACACACACACACAAACACACACAAACACAAACACACAGATCACATCACACTGATAATCCCAGCAGCCTTAAATAATTTATCAAGTGTGGATTTTCCTTAAAATAAATGACTTTGTTTTCAAAAGATGCGTTCACTTATCATATGTGAATAATGAGAGGAATAAATAAAGCTGAAAAAACTTTGAAAACAAAGAAACGGAAGGAAAAACAATAGAATCATTTTCATAATCTGCAAAAAAACAACAATGGTTTTATGCTTTTCTGTGTATGAAATGAAAACAAGATTCAACAAGAGAAAAATAAAACCTTTAGAACGTCAGTAAGGTTGATAATTTCATCACGACACTCTGCTTGTCTCACACACACACACACACACACACACACACACACACACACAGTTTATGGCTCTCTTCTTCAGTTATGTCTGCAGCTGATTGATTTAATTAGTTTAACATACATGTGCATAATTAATGACAAATATTACCAGCTCTAAATATATCTCAACACATCTTGAGAGCACAATTATTTTCCAGGCGCCCTAAAATAAATCACATAATACCAGCGTGTAAAAAAAAAAAAGAGGAAAAAAAAAAGTACTTCCTTCTATACTTGAAAACGCTCCATTAAATATTAATCATTTACAGCAACACTTCTGAGGAAAATACAATATTTACATTGCATGTGTAGGGGCTGTTTTGAGGATGAAAATATATATATATATATATATATATATATATATATATATATATATATTACAAGATAAAAATCAACACTGATCACAGCAGAGGACACTGAGTATGTTTTATAAGATCAAATCAAGAAATATGATTTAATTTACTTACATGTTATTTATAAAATGCACAGGTTACATTCCTGGCCTCTCATTCTGTTTGTAATAGTGGGATCTCATTTACATAAAATCATTTGCCCTTGTATTCAACCTGCTGTTTGTTGGAATGTAAAACCAGTTTGTTGCAAAGTGTCGGTGTGTTTCCTTTATGTTCGCTACAGACTTGCAGGGTCAGTCGCCGTGCAAACCATACCTTCAAAACAACCTGTGAAGTCTCGATTCGCCGCTTCAGCTCTCACCCGTTCTCACTTCTCTTCCTCTCCCTTCAGTCCCTATTTTATGTTGCACAGCATCTCCCTAATTGATGGTATCTCCCCAAATCACCAGGGTGCTATAGGCTTGCACAGTTAGTTGTCAGTGAAAAAAAGAAATTGTATCAAACAACACTGATCTTTGTCTGAGGCAAAAAAAAAAAAGTCCAATTCAGCAGAGAGCGTGGAATCAGGAGAGCTGTCAGTCAGACAGCTTCTTTTTTTTGTTTGTCAAAGTAAAACACAAATAAGAGAACATGCACTTAGAAACTTAACCTCCTTTCCTGGCTCCCCCCTTATCCTCTCCCAAAAATCAGAGAGAATTCAGCCGGGCGCGTTTTGTGGCGAGGATAAGCACCGTGGTTAAGGTTTTGCTGATTTTCATGTAATGACTGGCAGCCGTAACACCTGGCACTGTGAAATCTAGAAATTAGCACACTCCGGGGAAACAAATTGCTTTGTTGATGCAGAACGTTATAGAGAAAGGGGGGAAAAAACATCAGTTTGACACTGTGGCTGTGGATGCACATTTTATTTTCACAACTTTTTGAGTCGAAGTGAAGTAACATACATAACTTGATGCCTTTTGATATGCATGGACGTTTTTAATGCTGCAGTTATCTCTTTGTTCCAGATAGTATAAGTTGTTAAAAACTAGTGTCTATGAATCATATGACATATAGTGGTAACTATAATTATCCCCATTCAGATGGACTGCTTTGAGGGGTCTCAGGTCCTCTCATCCTTGTGTTAATGTGCTCTGTGCAATAACTGGATTGATCCCATTATTCATGTATCATTTCTGTATTTCAGAGGACAGTAAATCAGCCATAACTGTTGGCTTTTGGAGGACTGACCGTTGACGTGAGAAACAGGTGTGGGGATTACAGCGTAATCTCCAAACTGTTAACTTTTCTTAAAACAAATGAAAATAATACTTCTTTTCAAAGTAGTGACGAAGCATTTTTCACCTGATCCAATCGATTTTAATGGGTTTATTTTGCTTAAACAGTATAATTGTCTCAACCTATTAGGATTATTTGTTAAATTAATTTCAGATATTCCAAAATAGCAAATTTATTGAACCGCAGTGCAAATATGTTGAGGTTAAAGAGGTGATACAAAGAGTTACCAAACAGGGCAGATCTTGGAGGTAAAGAGTCGACCAATAGGCCCCAGAGGTAGCTTTAGCCCTGTTTTTGGCCCTGTTTCTAAAATGCTGTCGTATCTGAAAGCATTTCTCTACACATTGTGGCTTACCGGAGGTCAAATTCAAATATGCCGCGTTTCATTTATTTATTCTAGAAAGTAAAATCTCCACCGGTTGCTGAAAACCATCCCAAGAATCCCTGAATATAAAATACGGATGAAATGGTTTTACTGTTCTCACTGTGATGATGAGAGGTGAAAAGTAACTGAGTACATTTTAATCAAGTGCTGTTAGTTACGGACAAATTTGATGTCATTTTATTAAGTTACATCTTCTGACAGCTCTGGCGACGAATTTACAAATTAAGAATATATGTTTTCGATAAAAAAGATTTAACATTTTATATATGATGAGATTATAAAACATGCAGCATTGTAATTAAACTAGACAACAGGGTACTACCACCACTATTATGCTATTTGCATATTAATGCGTTATGAATAATCATTTCTACACATTAAGCATTTTACTTTTCTGTGATTACATTTTGTCAATAAAACATTATTTACCTTTTAACAGTTTAATATAGAACTACTTGAAGATTCTTTCTTTTTTCAAAAGATTCAGAACATTTGAACCATGTATACATGTCTGCTGGGTACACAGGAGTCTTTGACCCTTTCCTCTGTGACAACCGACGCAGGGAGCCGAGCCGCTCCTCCCAGAAGTCCCTTCCCTTCCAAGCCGAGCCGGGCAGGCACATTTTAGCAGGGGATAGAGATCTCTCCCTCTCCGCTGAGGCATCTTCTTATCCTGTCAATCAGCAGCACGCCTCCACCCCGGCTCTGCGCGGGGCTGAGCAGCTTGGCGGAGATGCAGGGTGATGATGAGAACTCTTCGCGGCTTAGCAGGGTTTCCTCCTCATCAAGCTCAGAACAAAGGGGGGCCAGGGCCGCTCGGCTGCTCTAAATACAGCCTGCAACATGCCCCAGCCAACTGCTGACACCCTCTGCTTTTAAATGCAGACGTGGAAATGGAAGTATGGGCTGCTGGAATGAGTAAAATCAGAGGGGTGCAGGCTGAACGTTGGACTTCGACATGTTTGGATGTTGGATGGAAGTGCTTTGATGAGAGTAAAGTGGATGTTTTCAAGCTGTATTCAACATGCAGAGCTTTAGAATACTATTTAGAAACTATTTGCCATGTAAAGATAAAGTGGAGTAATGTCTTGCTGGGTAAACAATGAAGTCACTCCCACTCTGTGTGTGTACAGTCCCACCGGCCAAGCATGCTTTCAGTGCACGTGAGCGTGCTCCACTGGTTAGCTCACGGCCGCCGCTCCGCACTGCTCTCACGTGGCGGTTACAGCTGATAACGCCCGACAGCGCTGTTGCTGAAGCGTAGCACCCACCCTCAGGTAAACGCTGTTAGCTCCGTCGGCACTTTCGCCGTAGTTTGCGCTGTTAGCACTGTTAGCACTGTTAGCTGTGAACCGCCGGCTAGGCGTCACCACGTTCAGTGCCGTTCAGAGGCAATCGAAATGCTCCCCATCTTGGATCTTGCACCTAGCAGTTTGCCATTTTTTGCTCCTGTCACACCTTACTCTCTGCTGACCTTGATTGCAATATATAATTATATGGAAACAGCACAATACTGGCTAAAAGTTGAGGGAAATAAAAAAAATACATTTTGTGCAGTCTGACACAGTTACAATGCCATAAATCATATAAAAGAAAAAACACAAGTTGAATTTTTTTGATAATATATTTTACAAAGTTGGAAAATAATGTAATTAATAAATCGAACAATGTTCTAAGTGTCCACAAGTGTCAACAACGTTGTAATAAAATGGAGGCTCCATGTGCTATGTATATTATATATTTAACAATTTCCATTTGTACAACCTCTCCTCTGCTCTGCTCTCTGCGGTGTGTTCAGCAGCCTGCAGTTCCATCAAAGTTTCACAGAATCTTTGTCACGTGACTGTTGCGCTGAGTAGCATAGAATTATTATTTTTTTTACAAAATCTGGTGAAAGTAAACGGTGATATCTGACGATCATGACAATTATGATAAACGGAGTAGTTCTGCCGATTGTTTAAAGAAAACATGCTTCCAACCCCGGTGGGCTTTGGGGTTCAGAGGGTTAATAAACATATGGGGCGAGTGAATGAATGAACAGCGCTGTTTGATGTTGTCAGTTAGGAAACATACCGAGGAGGAGGTGGCTCAATCTGAAATGTACACATTTTCCCAGCAGGTGGTTAAAATCCATACAATAATTTAAGATTCAAGATTTTTTTTATGTGATGCAGTTGGCCGCAGATGGTGATTATGTGTTTTTATCACATCCCAAACTACATACTGATTTGAAGCAGGTTTTGAGCATGTAGTGTGCTTCAGAGTCAAAGATCACGGTATTCTAAATACTAACTTTTTACTTTATTTTAGTGTTTTTTTGCAGAACAAAAACCCCTCTTCAAATAATGAGGAAATAAAAGATTATTTATATGATTAAAAAAATCTTGTCATGAGTAGTTTTAATGATGTATCATAAGCTGCTTAGAGCTAGTGTTACGAAGTTAAACAGCTCATAATTCATCTCTAATATCTATTTTATATTAATGTGAAAACATCTCCTTCAAACTACTTAGATGTATTTAAGTTCATCACTAAAGCTACATTTTACAAGATTACATGTGAACACATCATGATAACGTCTTAATTTACCTTCACCTGATACTCGTTTTCACTGAACAGAGCCTGAATGCATCACAGTGTAACTGTCCACTGTGCGTTGGCCGTTACCAGCTCTCCTGTTGATTTCAACAGGGATCTGTTGTTCAGTGTCTCATTTCAGGAGATATCTCTGCAACACAGTACATAGACATAACCTTAACACTTGAACCTCTTTAATTTTGATACTTTACGTAAGTTTAGATTAAACAATTTCTGTAATGTTAAAGTAGGACCATGAATGCAGAACTTTAACTTGTAGTGGATTATTTTTACATCGTTGTATTGCTACGTTCACTTCTTCCACTTCTGATCATGAGCCCACAGTAAATATGTCCTCATACATTACATCATTGAAGTCACAGAAGGCAGACAGCAACACATTGTAGTAAATTCAAATAGAGGAGGGCACGAATACATGAGCCTATTAGTCCGTGTACGATGGATTATGTATCGGATTCAGTGTGATCACTATCTGAGTCGTAGATTTTGCTCACATTATTATCAATCATTTATCATTTTTATTTTTATTATTCATTTTTTCAAAATAATAAATTACCTTTAGCAGTGACAAAGTGATATAACGTGTGACTAATGATCCTCTTCAATTCATAATGCTGAGTTGTGTTTCTTATGTTATTTTAAGTATTTTTAAGTATTAACGCGTTATCCTACACAGACAGTGATATTGATGAGTATATTGTCATCTTTAAATGAAAGTAATTATATAATATATTACATACTGATAGTAACTCTGATTATCGCAGCTTTAATATTCCACAGAAATGAACGAGCATGAGGCTTTTTTATGAAGGGGTTCCTCCTTCTGTCCTCCCGTCACAAACAACCTTCTCACGCAACAAAACCTTTCAATCCAACATTTAAATCTGTTTTCCTCTCACCCCAGCGCATCATCCGAGAGGCGACAAAGGAGCAGAGCAACAACAAGGTGTTAAAGTCCATCATTTCATCCTGTCTGTCCTGCTGCTAATGCGGAGGGGCGTTGCTAAACGGCCTGGCCCAACATCGGACATCACATCTGTTAAACTGTCAAAAAACATTCACCACAGACACACACAACTCCCTCTCCCCTTCAGCAGCCTTAATTGCTGCCTCTCCTTGTTCCAGGCCTGTCTGTTCCGCTCTGGGCCGGCGGTCTGGGACAGACTTCACCTCTTCCTCCTCCTCTCTCTCCAGCTCTGTATTTCTCTATGTTTCCCTCTCCGGGGCAGCGTGTCACCTCTGTTTATGTCTGTCCAACTAGCACTAGAGGAGAGAGAGATCAAGTGTTCGCACGCTAAACGGACATCTATGCTAATCTGGATACAAATGTAAGTCTGAACGCAGCCGAGGCACCAGGGTAACGCACACATGTCACATCGGCTTTTTTGATCGTCTCCATTATGGCCCGCGCGCTGCAGGGCTTGTTTCCATCTACATCACATTGATTTACATGAAACACGTAAACAGGTCGCTTGATGATGCCACTTTACTGTTTTCTGCTGTTAGTCCAGGAAGACAAGGTTTGGAAGCATAATTAGATTACATCTGTGCAATTAGAAACACATCCAGTCACCCACTGCCACAAACGCTTAACACAGACGTACACATTCTTATTTGCTTATTCTATTTTTCTTTGGCAGTCGTGTTTCCATTGATTTCAAAGCAAGGCTGGGGCTTTTGAACAAAGAAGCAACACAGTCTTGCTTTTAAGAAATGCAAACGCCATAAGTAATGAAATGCAGCCTTATACTCAATTTAGGGAATTCAGGTTTTGCTGCTTTACAGCCTTACTTGGTCTGGTATGACCAATAGCTTTGGGCTAATGCTAGTTAACTTTAGGTAGGGTGGGTATTGATGTGTAACTCATATTACTGAGTTGGTTGGCTGACTTAATGACTCTTCTTTAGGCCTTTATGGACCTTTTATTCCCAGCGGACATTTGGACTTTTCATAGCACAGATATCACTTCTAGCATTAACGGTGGCTTTGTTCTATTTAAGTGCCCCAGTAAGAGAGTTACAGCAAACAAACAGGCAGGGCCCTAAAAGTAGTAAAGCTAAAGGGAATGCAGCACATATTGATATTATTAATTATAATTATTATTATGTATCCCTGCGCACATGTGCAGTGCAGGCACTGGCCCTTACTTCCATACTTGCAATATATAACAGCTATGCAACAGTAGTTATGCTCCCAATTTAAACCAGCATTTCTCCAGCTGGCATAGGTGGAGCAAGAGGGACCCACAGATAAGAGGGCTACACCTACACTCGTAAAAAAATGAAGATACAATATGCAACTAACGTTCTTTTTCGTAAGGGCTTCGCCCTATAAGAGCAGCATATGCTTTTACTGCTGATGGGGGCAAATCAACTTGTGGGCATCTACCCGCATAACACGTGCAGCACTGCAGAGGGCAGCCCTAGCCTTTCCAACCGATCAAGTTCAGCGGCCAGGCCCACAGTCGCTGGCCTAATTCTCTCAGGTGTGGGGTCACACCATCAAGATGTGACAGTGTATCCCAGAGGAGCTGCTGAGGTTCCCCTGCCAGCAGCTGCACCATGGTTGGGAACCATGATGTGCTTATGCGTCTTGGTGCAGCCGGAATGACCGTTAGATTCTCTTCTGGAATGCTGGCTTAAGCTTATGTCAGGTCCGACTGCAGTGAAGGAGGGATGGTCAGCATTCGCCTGTTGTGCCGAACTGGGTCAAGGCAGAGGCGGCCAAACCACCTCTGTATTTTTCTCATGTGGTGGTCCCTCATGTGGTGGGACCACATGAGGGACCACCACATGGCTTGCGGACATCTCTTTTGTTGCACTCTGTGGTGCACAGTGTGTGACAACAGAGTTTAGCGCATCCACCCCAGCTGCAGACAGCTTTGCTCTCATGGTGATTTAAGTTATTATCCACAACTAGGTAAATTAATGACTGGGCAGAATACTCTGATGCCAGTGTTACAGCGAAACCCTGATCCCGTTCCTGCGTTATGGCTCCAGCGCTGGTTCCTTACACAGAGAAAGTGCTGGGAGCCAGAGAGTAGCAGCCGGGTGTACTGGTATTGTATTCCCTTGAAAGAGAAATACAGGAACTGTCTTTGGTAGTGACAGAGATGTGGAAATAGACATCTCTTAGCTTGATGAAAATGAACCAATTGCTGGGAAGCAGATATTCCAACACACGTCTGATTGACCTAAATCAGCCTCATCTTGCCCGTTTTTTTAGTGACAATAATGTGGTCCATGCATCACTACAAAGAATAAGAATGTGATTTGTTGCATTATATAGGTGAACATAACTGTAACTCTATCCAGTCAATCATCTGGCAGTTTCTAATATTTGGCTATTTCTGCCAATTGGAATGAAAGACCATGAGCCCTGTAACACCGATGGCATGTGCATTTTGAAGCAGTAGTTGGTAATTTCCCTTCATTTTTCTGATGTTAAGAAATTAGAGACCTGGTACATTAAGCCTTCACCAATTCAGCAGAACAAATGGTATTCCCTTTTTCTGTGGGCTGACTAAATGTTCTTTCATTGTTTAATACACCAGGTACCTGTTTTGCACAGATGGCAATTAAAATAGTTTGCTAAAGCCATCGACAAGGGTCATGCAAACAACTCTTTTATCCAAAGGAAGACAACACCCTCAGCTAAGTTGGTTTTGGATTTTTAAAAATGTATTTGTTCTGAAAAAGAAGGATAAAAAAAAGGGGACCGGTGGAGTTGGCCAGTGAAATGAGGAGCAAGAGTCGGTCTTATTTATATCTCCTTGTTGGAGCTCTGTCAAGGTGCTGGCAGATTGAAGAATATGGTGGGTGGCAGAATCACATGGCCTCAGTGTCATCTGCATATACCCATTGTACATAATATTAGCTTATACTCATGTTTCTAAAATACTCTATATAGAGGGTAGCATGAGGGAATGTGGCTTACAATTCACAGGTAGTCTTGATTTATGGAATATGAAAAATCCTTAGTGATTTGAACGTAACAATTACAATGACATGACATCGGAGATTAATAATTTCAGATCTTTTTTTAAGGAAATGATAAGAGCCAATGTAATCTACTTTTTCAACACGTCATGCTGTCAAGTTCTTAAGAACTTGACAGAAACTTGACAGAAACGTGAAAACTCTGTTACTCACCCAGAATTCATAAGCAGTGTAGCACTAATATGTACAACGTAGCAAATATTAGCCCATTTTTAAAGTATTGGTCAAGTACAACTACAAGTAGTAATGCATGCTTTATATAACCCAGTGTAACATTGCTGTAAGTATATGAAGCTATCATTTCTTACATGAACAAACAAACCCTTAAAGGGCAACACACATGCGTGGCTGCTGGTGTCGGTGTATCAGAACACATCAATGTTCTATTTTTGAACGTCAACTCTCCAAATCAGCACATCCCACATGTGGATTTAAAGCTGTTTATGAATATATTTCAAACTTATGGAGACATATCAGGATATATGATTTAATTTGTTTATGTTATCAAGTATTTGTTAATTATTAATACACCAGTAATGGATGCTTCATATGAGAATAAAGGGGGAATAAAAGAGTCATACAATGACTATAATGATGACATTATGAGGGGAATTTAGGGGAAAAAAGCCAACACATTTGTTGCAGAAAGGCTGTGTTACAAACTGGGCATTTGAGGTCGGGGGGGGGGGGGGATTGAAGCTATCTAGTTGCATCAAAAGGACTGTAGGATCCCAGTTTTTGAGCAACACATGGGACAACGAGTCAGGGTATCTCTGCCTCTGCTGCACGGTTTAGCCCATTCTTATTAAAACTCCCGAGATCTCCAACTTTACTGAAATGCAAAACTAAATTGTCCGAGTGTCCCTTTAATTTGGATTGTTTTCAATTTATTCAACTTCTCCATTTTATATCATTTTTTAACAGTTGTGTGTAGGGCTGCGACTCATGATTAATCAGTCAAATATGTAAATGATCAATTGAATTGTTTAGTTTAAAAAATATAGGGGGGGGAAAAAAGTACTCATCCCAACTTGGTGAAGCCTAGTGACATCTTGAAATTTCTTCTTTCGTCCGACAACAGTAGAAAACCCGAAAGATAATCAGTGAATCCTTATATTTGCTTGGCATGTTTTCCTTGACAAATGACTCAAACAATTAATAGATCATTGAAATAGATGCTGAATTATGTTGTCTGTACTGACATAACACAGTTATAACACAGTGTTCCTCTACATGATGGTCTAAAAGCAAATGTTTTCTTCAACATTGAAGACGCTGAGTCCAAAAACTATATCTACCTTTTAAAATTCCTCTCGGTGTAACTTTTAACTATACAATGTAAACTGCACTTCAGGTCCAATATTCCTAAACATCAAATATCAGAGACATGGTGTTTTCGGCCCTGGAAGCATAATTTTTGCAAGACGCTTCAGTGCTGATGTCATGTTGCAAATATGCTGCAGAAAGTAGACTTTCAGATGAATGATGAATGAGCAATGCTGATGTAAACCTCCCCCTCACGTATCAAAGTTGTGCTTTTTCCTTTGTCACCTGCCAATAAGACGCTCTGCCGCTAACAATCATGCCTACTGTATATTGTCCCGGTGCAATCCTCTGCCACATTCCCTGGTGAAGAAGTACCTCAGTGAACAGATTTCCACAATCGAAATCAATCATCCTTCCATCCATCTCTCCCATATCTGCTCTTACAGTCTGCAGCCCTCCCATCTCGCTAAGAAACCCATTACTCTCAGCTCACGGTAACCCCACGCGCGAGATGTACAATTAAAACCTTATTTCTACTGAAGGAAATTAGATTTAATGAACGGCGGGCTGGGCAACAACAGATGGTTCATCTTATTGGCGGCACAAAGATAGACTGGGTGTTTGAACGCCTTCAGATCAAATGCCAGTGGTTATCAATTAGGAGTGGAGGTAAGCTCCTGACAAGATGAAACAGAGCGGAGGCCTCGTCGCCGTGGCCCTCACCTTTACTGCTGGGCAGGAGATGTTACGCTCACACTGTCGCAGGGAAGAGATGGAGGCTTTCCATATGCTGGTGTCAGACATGCTGCACAAGCCCAGATGTTGCATAATGTCAAATTGTGGACTAATAAACAAAATTGGTGTTTATGATGAACCCTTCAGTTATTTCTAATATTAACAGCCAGGTACGTCAGGATGGAGCAGCCTTTCTTCCATCCCAGAGAGACGGCTTCACTTCAAATAAAGCAAGGGAGTTAAAGTTCTCCCTCATTTACTTAGTATCCTAAATGTATTCTTAATCATATAAAAATTAAGAAAATAAGAATAATTAAGAAATGTAAAAATTGTTTAGTACTTTTGGGAGCGGCTACTTCCATGCCGTCATTCTGCTTCAAAGAAAAAAGATAAATGATGATGCCATTAAAAGTGAACTAATTAAGGAAGGCTTCTTTTAAGAACTCATTAACTGCAACCTAATTTACATAATGATGCATATTAATTAAGTTTTAATGAATCTGAATTTCCAGCAAGCCGCATTTCTTTGGCTGTGGAACAAATTGAACAAATTATTTAAAAGTGTTCTTGATTCTACTTTTCACACCAAAGGGGAGAGAATGCAATCATTTGTAGAAAATCATATTCCCCCCCCCCCCCCCCCTCTCCCCAGCCTGTGCCCATCTGTTAATTATTTTTAAATGTAATCATTTACCCTTTTGTTTCACTCCCTTCCCAACCCAATCGGGAGGTAAGGGACGGGCGCTGAATATTCAGGGTGTGTAAAAGTCTGAAATGTGTGATTACGAGGCAGATGAAAGATTGTGTTTTTACTTGTTGTCGTGTGGGATGTGGAGCGCTCAACTCTTCATCTGTTACTCACTAATGTGTGGCGTGTGTACCGACTGTATGCTTCCTGTCGCCACACACATTGATAGTGCCGACTTACACAGTTACTCGTCATCAGAAATGTTATCATCAAATGTAAAGACACAGCCTTAACAGCAGGAAGAAGAGCGTTGTGAAGGACGGCAAGCCGTGAGCTGAACAGTATTAACTTATTTTTCCTCGAGTGCCATCTAATTCGCCAGAGCTTTTCTTTCGTCATGTAGTTTGACAAGATTTTCCAGCATACAGTTTTGCCAAATTTCTGACATTTTTGCTAATGATACATTTTCCCGCTAACATCTGCACGATCACTACTGAGCTTGTGCAAACCCTCAACAGAGATGAAGATGGAACTAGTTAACAAGTGAGCCATCTCGCTTCCTTCTCATCTCTGTTGAGAGTTGCACATGCTCAGTACTGATCCGGCAGGGTATACGGATCGGGTAGCCAGTGACATGTGTTGCTGTTGTTGTTCATATGTAATGTAAGTGAGCTGATTAATGATATAATAAAGCGATATGTTGGATCCGTGTATAAACTTGTGTACTTGCCGATACCCCATCTAGCATCTTAGGCTGCATCAGAGGCATTTCTGATAAAAGCAGCAATGTCTTTTTTTCCAGTCAGGACAAAAAGGCATCTCTCCAGAGGACAGAAACTGCATCACTCCATGTGCTGATCTGTTGTGTCTTTTGGCAAAATGTATTTGTAATCAATAGGCTGTCAAATGTGCCGATGAGTTTTGGCACGAGGCCCTCTTTATCTCTGTTTTGTCCTCTGGAGTGTCATTTAAAGATCTCTAAGGACGTTTAAAAATTCATGTCAAACTGTCCATTATAGAGCATGAACTGGACTGAATGGGACTCAAGACACCACAGTTTGGAGCCAAATCTCAGTGGACATGACCTCGGTTTGCGTCCATGTTTTATCCTATGACATATATACTATTTGTAAGTCAATTAATAACAAATCAATTGATACATTTGCACATTTCAATGTATCATTTCAATTGATACATTTGATTTCTTCATTTGGCCTCAATATGATGATGGCCGGGCTACCTGCCTGTCCAGCTACCTGCTGGCTCGTATTCCTTCTGTGAACTCATTGCTCGTCACCAAAGTCTTCCACAAGCTGCCAGCTTGACAGCTCAATGGTAATGCTAAATGACTCTTTTCTAGTCTTCCGACCACTCAAAGCACCTTTAACACTACATGTCATCATTCACCCATTCATACACGGATGACAGGGGCTACCATGCAAGGTGCCACCTGCCCATCAGGACTATCTCACATTCACACCCATGCACACACTGCAGGCACAGCCTGTGGGAGCAATTTGGGGTTAAGTGTGTTGCCCAAGGACACATCAACAGCTGGGGATCGAACTGCAGTTAGAAACTACTAACAATAGCATTGTTTCTTGTTTATTCTCTGAATGATCATTTTGGGGGAGTGTCTTTCGAGGGAGGCCTGAAGGGAGGAGATGTCAGTGTCATCGACTCACCGACGTTCTCACTAGATGTATCAATGTCAGGAGCTAGTACTGCTACCTACTTTCATTGGAAAAGAGTTAGCAACACTGGGCTAGGTTTTGGGATATTTTTTTAAATCTAGCATAGCATTTCTCAAGATTACCAACCCTGTCTTTAAGTAATGCCACTTACATGACTATTTTCACACAAACCACGATCTTTTTCCGACCTAACCAAGTAGTTTTGTTGCCTTAACACTGCAGGGGCTAAAACAGGCGCACTGATCTCTCGTGTTGCTGGACATTTGTAGGAAAACCTTTGAAAAATAACTAAATATCTCTCCGCAAGATATCAAATGAACCGTTGTTTGAGGATACGTTGCTACTGCAGTAGCAATATGTCTTTATATGTCATTATATCTCCTCAGCTGGTTTATATTTTGCATAGGCAACAGATTAAAAAGTAATCAATATCCACTAAAATATTGTAATGTTGAACTCCAAGTCTTTAAAAGTACTTTGTCAAAGTGTGCATTTTGCCACGCTCACTTTTCATACTTTTCTCTGAAGTGATGTCAGATTACAGTTAATTGCACCATTGTTAATCCATTTGTGGTGATTCACATTAACAATATTAGACTCCAACATTGTGGAGCCATACTAAGCAGTAGACTGTACTTATCTCTGATAGCGTGAAGTCAACAGCTGCTGCTATTTCTAATGTTCATGTGGTGTGTTTTCAGGCAGAAAGAAAAAAAAACAACAAGCCCGGCCTTGTATTCCAGAAAGACAAACACACACACACATGCGCACCTGTTCGGCAGGTTAGTTTGGGAATAGGTTAGAGCTCTGGAGATGGGAGGAGGACTCTGGGTCCTTCACGGATAGTGGCAGGCCCGTGCCACAGGAGAACGCTTGAACCAATAGCAGCGTAACACAAACAACGCACTTCCTGCGCCTGCAGCCCCCCAGAGGACGATTGGTCCCTGAGGGTTTAGAACCCACCCACTAGCCTCCACCTCCTCCTCTTCTTCCCCGTGGTGAGCTGGAGGCCTCTGTAGTAACAAAAAGTGGAAAAAAAGAGATCGTCGATGGCGTTGGCCGGGTACTTCTGACAGCGAGTGCTTACCTCGGGGGAGGTCAGAAGTCAGCGATTCATACGAGACAAGCTGGCGATGCAGTGTAACCGAAAATGGAAAGCAGATGTTCGTTAATTAGGGGAAATGTGACTGACAAGACTTGAGCGTCGAGGTACATGAGCTCGCCCGCCATCCAGCAGCTGTTGTTCCCCGACTTCATTGTCAGTCTCGTACACAAGTCACAGCTTCCCCGCCGAGCCGGGCCCAGACGCCCAGCACCCACAATTATCAAAATAGAATTAAGCTTGATTGAATCGAGCAGATTTTCTTCTAAATACTTTTGGTGTTTTTGTCTGTGTGTGTGTTTTTTTGTGTGTGAATGAATGCGATACTCACACCACCTTCTGTTTTTTTTTTTTTCGCTTCCTCCTCCCTCATTTACGCTCCTCTTCTCTTCAGTCCTTCAGTCTCCCGAAAGTGCTGCTAAAAACAGACTTACAATGATAGAAAAAAAACAAAGAATCTCTCATTCGTGGAAATCACACATTTCCCTGGATCGCTTTCCTGTGTGATAAAAAAAAAAACAAAAAAAAACTACATTTTCACCTCCTGGAAAATTGCTCATACACAATTGTTGGTGAACGGTGAAGCTCATCTGCATTTTATTGCAGCCTGTGTATTTTGTAGAAGTCATTTTTCAAAGAATACCCTTTCTAGAAAGAGTCCATGAAAAACATGGTGGAGACGTTGAGAGTCCTCCAGTGGACGCGTGAAGTGGATTTCAGAGCTGGGCCCTTCGAGGAAAGGCACTTGTGACTGAAATGTACATTCTGTCCTTTAATTACAAGTTAACTAAGTGGAGAGAAGGCTCTCGCTGATATAAGTGTGTATGGCCTCCATATCCACCCCATATGTGTGTGTGAGTTTCTAATAAACCGGAATATGTACCCTGGGCATCACACACACACACACACACACACACCTCTGGTCAACAACGTAATCCTGTGAAATTGATGAATGGCTAGACATTAGGCCCATTCCAACAACAGATGTTAATTCACTTCACATGTGCGTTATCAGATCATTTGTGTCAGGCACCAGAATATGAATGACACAGATTATCTCAGATTCGGGGCCTCTGCTGGCAAACCCCGCCATCCTCCGGGCCTCTAGGTAACGCTCCTGATTATTGCGAGTGTGTGCGTGCATGTGTCAAAAAGGTTCCATTACGTCTGTATGTGTGAGGGATGATGTTTCTGCAGAAGGACATGGAAGTCTCCTTGGTCCTGGAGAGGAGAATGGTGCCTGATGGGATGCAGAGCCGGGGCTCGTGCGCTTTTATTAATGCAGAACGAGCTCGCAGGTGACGTAACTCTCCCTCTGGTGGCCATGTTTGGAGGCCCTCAGCTCTTGGGCAACGTTGGATGTGAACAGCTGTTGCATCTCCAAACGTACAGCTTGGTGGTCTCAGCAGAACTAAATAGACCTTGTTATTTCCCGGTGCTGTTTTTGACTCTAAACTGATCATTTTACAATGGATTCCTTTAAATGACTTTGTGTTTGTCAGCCTACATCATGCCTGACTCCAGCTGCAGGTGTGCCGACCAACACTGTATTGCTGTCGTCATATCTAATATGATTATGCATATTAGAAAAGGGAGAGAGTGAAACCCTGGTGACCAGTAATAAAGGAAAAGTTACAAATCAGTAACTTATGATAATACAGAAAATAGTCAGACACCATGGCTCTTTATGTGTTTCTTTTATTCTCATGATTTCAGGCCTTCTTCAATATCAACCATATATTGAAGGATATATAGATCGGTCAACATGTGGTTGTGTTGCCTAAACCTAACTGCTGTCCAGTATTATCAGGGAGATTTTAATATTTCTTCGTTCCACAAGGTACTAGAGTTTTTGTTTTATCTCTTAAAATGCTGTTAATGCTATTACATGGTGAATGAACTGTACTTGTATGGCGCTTTTCTAGTTTTTCCGAGCACTCAAAACGCTTTAACACGACATGCCACATTCACCCATTCACACACTGATGGAAGGGGCTACCATGCCACCTGTCCATCAGGACTAACTAACATTCACCCATAAATATCGGTACAGTCTTCATCAATTCTGCAACCTCACTGCTAGATGCCACCAAATCCTACACACTGGCCCTTAAAACACCAACCAGTTTCAACCCCACATTGTTTTCATGAGGAAAAAAACAAGGACATAGTAAAAAAAAAAAAAAAAATCAACCGTAACACTCTGGTTTAACTGGAACGTCCCTCTTTGATAAATTCCAAAAATACATTAGAACCCTGACAAGTGCAATTGAAAGACAATGACTTCAGGCCCCCGAAATTGTACAGCTTCACTGGTGGTAAAGACTTGTTCAGAGCCTTTTAAACTGCTAGCTTAGCCTAGCAAGGCTTCAGCAGAGGCAGCGACACAACAAGGGATATGAATGAAAAATAACACTGATCAACACTGTAAACTATTACCTTACGAGTAAGAGGTAGTATTTCTTCTACTTTAGTATTTGCTACTACTGCTACTCTCAGTAGCACATCTGCAATCGCTCATACTCCATATTGTGGACAGTGCTAACAGCTGACTTGTATGTGGATGTCTCTGAGGGTATAGGGTGAATGTGACACAGCCTTCTAATTTGGAAAAAAGGAAAAATAGCTGTTGCAATAAACGCTATAAAATGGGAACAGGGTCAAGGGATGTAATTAAGTCATTGTAGTAAAACAATTCAATGACTCAGTTTAAGTTCAACTATGGAGCAGAGCATGGAGGCCACAGGTAGCTACGTGGTTAAATGAGAGAACGATGATGATTTATCAATCCAGTGGAAATAAACATGATGTAATCCAAAAAGTTAAATTGTCAATTTCTAATTAAAAAAATGTATGAATTACATAAACAAGAGTCATGTAAAACATGTATATATTGTGCTTAAACTAAGCAAATCCCCGCATCCAAATCTGTCTTCAATGTATCACTTACACAATATTCATCAAACTGGATATGAGCATATGTCATTTCAGCCGTCAAACTCTTACATCATCGCGCACTTTTGTGTGGGTCAAAGCTGATCTTGTTTACTCCACACATGGCAGACTTTCCCAGGACTCAGAGTCTTGTACTGCTCAGTTAAATCGTGTCTTCACAGCTGTAGTGAATGAAAGCCTGGCAGGAGTTATTTTTATTCTCTTTACCAAACCAAAGCGAAGGAAGAACAACCCTCTTCCGACTCCTTCAACAAGCAGCGTCCCCGGAGGGCTACAGCCGAGGCAGCAAAACAAAGAGGAATATTAAAAAAAAAACTAAAAAAAACACACTGCGTTGAGAATAACTGAGGAATTTGAAAGCACGTCGGACTCCAAAGGTAAACTGCTGCTCTAGCAGCCACCAAGGTGCTGTAATTAGGTCAGGTAAAAGTTTAACTTTGTGGACTGCTTTATTTTCTTGAGTCTCTTTCCCCCTGTGTTCCTCCTGCACCATCTGCCAACATACACCCAGTCCTTACTCAGCTCTCACCACAGAGTCTATACCAGGCATGGGCAAACTACGGCCCGTTGGGTTTTTTAATCCGGCCCGTCAAATATTGGTACAAAATTGTCCAAACTATAATAAAGACTAGAGCTGGGCAGTATACCGGTTTTAACTTCCCGTATGATATGAATTCTTCACACACCATTATACCGGTGCATAGCCAGACAGCACAACTGCTGTCTGCTTTCAACAGGTAGCTAAATGTATTGTTTGCTGCTACTTCACAGCGGTCAGCGCTAGTTCTCTTCTATGTATTGAGAGGGAACCCTAGTCATGGTCATAACTTTATAACACAACAATTAACAACCCACAACTAACGCTCTTTAACAGAGAAAAACACAGCAGCACACAACAGTCTGTAACACATAAACAATTTGTAACACTAATAATTGTACATTTATATAATTTCACCGCCGAACTGCATGCTGGGTACAGCTCGCTCGCGAGTCTGCTTGCTAGCACAACAGTCTGCTAACAGCTTGGAGAGGCTCCGTCGCTCCAGTTATGTTACATTAAAGAACAGAACAGAGCGATGCAGGATGAACAAAGACAGACCGGAGATGCACCGATAGAGTTTGACACATATGCAACGCTGATTACCGTGTAATATGTGTGGTATTTGTTATAAATGTACATTGGTGCAAAGAGGTGATAAGAAGCTGTACAGGGACGGGCTTAGGGCCCAGGGGCATGTAGGTGAAGGAAACGGGAAGAGACGTAAGACACGCCACATACGATCCTGTAAACCAGTGATTCTCAACTGGTGGTTCGTCGCGGACCCGTTTTCAGTTGCTCGCGGGCCTTTGCTTTATGCAGCGGAGTTATTCGCGCTCCTTTCCAGCATGTACGGCACTTGTTCAGCGGTGCAGGAAAAACACCGACCAATGCGTTGTAAATCACGTCACGTGATGCAGTTTAGCCAATAAAATAAGGGTATTCTGATACGTTTCCTGACGCCACTGAGATGTACCCACACCGTGACACAGGGGGGAGAGACAAGGAAAGACATTACAGAGCAGAACTCTGATAATGTTAGATGTGACAGTCAAATATGTGTATGATCTGGTCAAAGAATCAAACTGCTAAAAAGACCAGTTATTAACCTTTACACTAAAAATACTGTGTCAAAAAATGACTACTTAATAAGTAAGTGCACAACATTAATGCTATAAAAAATACCGTGTAAGATCCCAGCTAACTGATGAACACCTAAGATCTGTTCTGAGAATTGCCACAACCAAACTGACACCAAACGTTGACGCACTGGTTAAAAAGGGTGACCAACAACACTGTTCCCACTGAAATTAAATGCAAGTTACTTTTTAGGTCATGGCTTTTACTTGTAATTCATATTAGGTCACAAACACTCTCCATTCATCTGCTACTGGCCCGGCCCGTCTGTCAAATTTTAAAACTCAATGTGGCCCCCGAGCCAAAAAGTTTGCCCACCCCTGGTCTATACGCTGCTTCATTCTGGGGACATACCACTCTACGCTTTTTAAGGTAATCAGGAAGCCTTAGTTTAACAATTTTAAGCTTCGTAGAACATCGTTTTACACCATGAGGTCATTGGTAGGGAAGCATGAAGTTCACCAAGGAGCTACACCTTTGCTTTGTTGAAAATGTTAGCCAGTGGATATGGAACAACATCAGCATTCGTTTGAAGTGGTGTTTTTGTCCACCTGATGAATGCTCCAGTCCAATAGTTACACTCCTTTTAGCTCTCCTTTTGCTCTCCATCAACTCCTGGGCTCTTTAGTCTGCTCTGTGTCTTGTCACCTTTGACGGAGCATTTGCTTTTAAATGTAGGTTTGTTGTTGTTGTTTTTATGAGAAGAAGGTTTTTGTCCAACTTGTTTTTGCCTCACTGTCATGATTGTATGCTAATCTATGTCTCTTTGTCTTCACTATGTTGGATACCAGCAAACAACACAATAATGAATTGTCCTGTCTTTCCTGCCAAACAGTAAATAGAATGAGGATAAAACCTTTCCTTGGCTACTAGCATCTCCACTCACCTCATTGGCTTTTCTTTGGCTCCCTTTACCAGTGATATCAGATAATGATTGGTCACTGATCAACAACAGCTACCGAATCCTCTGATTTGGAGCAGCCATCTTGCTGGCTCTGCCTCCTGTGGTTGGAGCAGAGTTGACTTTGTCAAGTGTCCGAAGGGGCTGGCTATCCTCACAGTGGCCCTCTGGGGCTAAGAGCAGCATCAGCCATGTGCTTGGCCTCATTATCCCGGATGCGATAGGATCAGACCAGCGGAGCAGCTACATGACTCTCCATCCACGCCGTTTCTTTACACCACCTCAGAGTGGCATGCACGGTGTCACTGGTCATTTGAGAAGATATGTCCTCAGTGGAGAAGAGCAGCCAGGCGGTTAGTGAGGGTGGGGGTGTCCAGCTGGACACAACATGATGATCATCATCACATGGTGTGTAAATGCTTTTCTTTATGTCAGACGCTGCCTGTATGTGTCTCGGCATTGACCCCCCCCCCCCCCTCCTTTCCAGACAGGCCTGGCTGTAATGGGACTAATTGGACTGGACACCACAGAGGGACAGCGGCGTATCTCCTAACATCTGCAAAATATGGTCGGAAAATACTGCCGCTTAATTACCAACGAGGTCTGAACGAAGGGGACAGCTCATTTACAGAACGGACAGGAATGGTGTCATGTCTCAGACAGTCTCTGTGTGTGTGGACGGTGATGTTATCTCTCCTGACTATCCTAGAGCAGGACAGAGGCTGACCTTAATTGCAGTAATTAAGTTAGTAGCCATACTGTATGACTCGCCGGCCGGACCGCGGACATCCGTCATCCACATCATCTGTCCTGCGATCAAAAGGCTGCTCTCATTGCACCGCCCGGGGCCAAGGCAAGAGGAACAAATGAACACGGCCAGATAAACGCTTTCATTCAGTAATCAAAACAGACGAACAGTCCGAGCGTCCACGCATTGTCCAGATGATCAGGCCTCATGACAGGAACATGGAGGCTTCACTCACCAGCCTGGAAAAGCTTCCATCTGCATCTAGGACAGTTTAAGCAGCAAGTCAAGCCAAGTAGCTACCACTACACTGTAGAAAACATGTGAGTGTATGTGATTTATACATAGAGGTCAGTTTATTTGAGGTTAGCACTATTGAGCCTGTGGAAACAGTTGGATTTGGAAGCTACAGTTTGAACAGAGCTGAGATTCTAAACTGGAGGGATGGAGTTAGACTAGGCACAACAAATAAGGATGTGTTCTGCCGCACAAGTCTACCAACTTTATAAAAGTGCACTACTCAATCGCTGGCATGCTCCTTGCATTTGGATAATTGTTATTATCTCCATCATCATGTGATCGGTTGCATGTATGCGTATGTCCGTTGGTGAGGGTGCACCTCCGTGTGTGTCCACAGCTAACGTCGTATTCTGCTGCAGCAAACTGCCTAATATGTTGTGTGGCTGGTTATTGGCTGCTGCTCAAGCACTTGTGCTTGTGATTACTCACACTTTCTCAAAACACCCTTTTATTGCTCGTTTTATCCCGCCATTGACTGCCTGCTGACTCCTCTCGCACTACTCTTAACGGGGTCACAAGTGATAACACAGTTGAGAGCGTCTCCGACGCTCCAGCCGCCTCTCTGCACACACAGTGGGTGGATAGCAGCAAACAGCTAACGGAACTACCAGAACACACACAGCTGTACTACCCAACGCAGCCGCTTCTAAGCATGCTGCCAGCACGGTGGGTTTGATTTTGTTTTTGGCGAGATTTTATGAAATGTCTTATTCAGCAACTTTGAGATGATTGAATCAATGGCTAATTCAACTTCTAATACGTGTCTAGGTGGTGCTAACAATTGGGCCGAATTGGGACTTCTTTGGCACAAGGAACCCAAATCCGTGATTACTGACGGCCTCTGTGAGTATAAGGTCGTGATGAGATTGTTTTTATCTGTTATTCTGTCCCCCCCCC
>NW_022280066.1:2079369-2093444 GCF_004355925.1 Anarrhichthys ocellatus | reverse complement strand
TTCCCCCCCCCCCCCCCCCCCCCCCACACGCACACACACCCTGAACACATTCAGTTCACTTTGGACGGTGGACACTTTCTAATCTGGGGCTTCTCTGAGAGCAGCTACACAAACAGGATTTTATGGAGTCAGTAAAAGTGATAGTGGGCTCTTGTTTGGAACACAGCAATAAAACTTAATAATGAGATGAATTCAAAGACACACTTTTCATTGTGCTGCTCTCCCGAATGCAACGCCGCACTAACTGCAGCCAATCAGGCGAACAAACAAACAAGCCCCACACGCAGACCAATAACAAGTCATCTATCTTCAATTTTCACTGTCCCTCTTTCATGAGAATGCCTCTTTTCTTTTCCTCCGGGCAATCTTCCACTCCTCATATACATCTGTACAAATTGATTTCCTCTTTACAAGGGAAGATAATGACTGTGGCAACAGAAATACCTGTAAGTGAGGGATAATTACACCACGAGACACCACCCGCTGAGTCCCTTTCTCCAAGCCCCCAACAACATGAATTTTAAGCTTCAATAGCACTCAATGCCGTCACACCAATGTGGCCCAGATTTGATTAAAATTACAGTTATTTTTGCTCCTCCTTCAACTATTAAGATAAGCATCTTGCTCGGGACATTTTTATATACATTTAAAGAGGGGCCGCTTAAATTAAACATTCCCACCCTGCTGTTAGACATAAAAGGGAACGCGGTGGGGTCCACTCGTCCGTTAGCTACCTGTACAAACGCGGTGTCCTCTCTCTCCCTCTCTCTCTCTCTCTCTCTCTCTCTCTCTCTAACAAAGGGAAGAGAATCAGGCGTCGTCTCGCTGATGAGACGGGGAAACATTGCTTACTCCCATTTGTCTTGCCCATGGAAAACATTGAGCTCACTAAACTGAAGTAAAGCAATGTTAATGCATGAGTGCAGCCTCTGTTGTGAAAATGTCATTGCCCGCCTGCTCGCGAAAACACTGCAGACACGTTCAAATGCAGCAGAAATTGGGGGGGGGGTAACATTTCTCTGTGTATTATGTTCTAATCTTTGGAGATCAAGTAGATCAATATTCCAGTGTACATACACACTGCACACTGCACTGAGTGGATGACAAATTGCATCCAGCATTTAATAATAAAGGAAGTCAGCACTGATGATAATCACTGTAGAGGAGCATTGTCCTGATCATTCCGCTTGTTATTACTGAATCCACGCTTCCTTTGAAAGATTCCGACTGTCTTTTTATTGTTCTTATTATTGGGTTTGATCACAGATTATCACTGTCACTTATTAAGTTCAATTTGTTATTGTTCGAATGATGAAATGAATCGCTTCAAACAGCTGAATCCTTGACAAAAGCCTCAACTCTTACAATGATTATCTCCTCTCATTAGTAACCATTTCTCAAATAGAAATCAAAGGCGCTCCCTCGCTTGCACTTTTTTTTTTTCTTCTTTTTCCTGAAAGTCATCAAATGAGCAGAGAGAACGAGCCCCAAAACTTCCAAAGCCAGCCTCGGGAAGGAGAAAATAAAAAAATAAAAAAAAAGGAACAAAACATTGTCGGAAACAAACGAGAAAGGACAAGTTTCTATATTCTGAAGTAAGAACTAAAAGGTATGCAGATGTCGTCTCATCCCTCTCCTTCCCAGGTGACAGGTATGTCAGGGCCCTGAAAGCCCTTGCAGTATAATTACACGCCATACTATCTCCCCCCCAGCAAAGGCGGTGTTGCTCGAACAGGAGCGTCGCGCTATCAGATCCCTGTGACTCAATGAGGGGAACCCAGGGGAATCGCATCTTTAACAAAGCCCATCTCTTTCGCCTTTAAATATCTCTAAGTGCAGCCCCCCCCCCCCCCCAATCCACCTCCGCCTCTGCTCCCCCATCCCTCTGAGCCTTTCTCCGTTCTCTGTTTCTCCACCCAAAAGATTTCTGAAGTTGTCTTGTTTTTTTTACTTCTTTTTATTCAGTGAGGCGATGGTTGGGAGATGGGTGAATGGCACCAAAGCCTAATGATGAACATCCTGAGTGTCCCCCGAGTCCCACTTTCCGTTTCTGAGTGACTGGTCTGATGTCTGCGAGGCCTCTTTAATGGGACATCAAACCTGGAGCCGGTAGATGGAGGAACGTCTCACACAAACACACACACACACACACGCACACACACACAGAGGAAGAGCGCTGGTCCTCAGGAAGACGCTCAGGATTGATCAGAGGCCTCAGCCCCTCACTGCCATCGCACACATGGCATCTTATTATAAATTTAGTAAATGAAGCTCAGCGGGGAGAACACACCGAGTTTAGCATCGGCAAACAACTAAACCTGATCAGTCTCACCTTCAAAATGTACCGTAGATGGAGGATGAGGCAGGGTGAGTCTCCTGCAACATAGAAATATGAGAAGAGATTTCAATCTAACTTCCTGACTAATAACATCAGATTTTAGTTTTAATGATAATTCTTAAATCTTTAGTCACAAAAGTACAAAATACTCGCCAGGGAATATTTCACATCAAACTATTCATACCGGCAGCAGTACTGGCAAATTTGGGAAAGTTCTAATACTTTTTCAAAAATGTTTGGAATAGAGTGCGACCAACTACTGTAAGTTATTGATTTTATTGATTAGTTAAGGAATTAACTCCCTCTGTTAAAAAGTTACAAACTTCATATGTCCATGTCTAAGTTTATATGTTATTGTATATGAAAGGTAAGTGTGGAAGTGCATTTTGTTTGCGTTGCATTTGTCGGTTTGAAAGGAGTAAAAAAAGTTTGCTGTCTTGTAATATTCACGCTTTGTGTAAACGTACAAAAACAACAGTTTGAATTAAAATATTGACGTGCGAATTAATCACACGAACAAAAAAGGCTCCCGGAATGAATGACCACAACATGAACCTTGATGTCAAGAGAGATGTGAAGAGGTGTAAGCCCGGGTGACTTGGGCAGCCAAGGTCATAATATTGTTATAAAATATCCCAATCATAAGGGCAATTATACATGAAATACCTTACCAATGAGTCTTTCATTAGGATAGATAGGGCAATGTTATCATTCTGTTTCCTTTTCATTTATCCAAAATGTGTCTGAAGTAAAAAGTAAATACATAACACTGTTTATTTGCTGCAGTGTCTTATGTTCATTTAACAATTTCAAATCTTTGTCTTTTTCTATTAGAGCATTTATTGAAATGTGAGTTGTGACAACCTTACACTTCCACGTGCATGACGGAGAGCAGCGGATGATCATCTGTGATATGTTTGGGTCAAAATAGCCCGAGGCAGTCAAACACAATAATTAAAATGACTTCACATTCTCATTTGACACGACTTCTTATCAATTAATGACATCTGTGTACAAATTTAGCTTTTTAGCTCTCCTGAAAGAAAGTCTATTGTTAGTTTAAAAGAAAAGAAAAAAAGACATAAATCCAGAAATGAGTAGATGCTACATCAACGAGACATTCTGCTTCAAAGTGTGCTGCTGGTCTAACAGGACTAGTAGAATAAACTGCTGCTGACTTGAAGCTGCTTTCTGAATGAAATATACTGTCTTCTTCTCAGAGTGCACTTTGGATTTTCATCTTTTATCTCTCCGACCTCACGAACATTATTCAAACCCACATCATTGTATTAGTCAAGCGTCTCTTGGAGAAGATGTGTGCTCTCTGTGAGCTCCGATGCTTAATTGCATGACGTTTCTTTATACAGTAATCACATGACAGCTCATTAACCTTAATGTAAATTGGCTGAACGGATCCAGTGGGAGTGTGTATGTGGGTCTGAAAACTCGAGACATTTTAAATATGAATGAAGTTTATACTGTATGCTGCGAATGTGTGAGGTTAAACACACTGAATGGGCCATAACTTTAATACAATATGTCACTCGTAATAACTGTGCATGGCTTCATAATGGGTTTATATGTACAGGTGATCTGTCTGCACTACAGAAATATGAGTGAATGTTAGTTGAAACAACTAGAATAGTTACATGTGATGGAATGATAACCAAAACTAGTTTTGGGTTTTAATATTTCAATATTTCTGGGTAAATCGTATAGGTTCAATTAGGAGCTGGAAGAATCTCATGCAAAATATACAGGTGATATGTGATTTTAACCCTATTCACTGTAGAGTCTCTCAGAATGAATGGGATTCATATCTTTAAAGGTCATGGGGTGTGTTGATATATCGTCCATGGCCTGATTTTATTCCTATAAACATGGCAACATTTGTTTTGCTGTTGACAGTATGTTGTGATTTTTAAAAGGATAAAAAGAGATTTTCAAAGTTTCCTCTGAAAAAACTGTTGTCTCATATATGTCAACAAAATAAGACAGGAATTCGTAACCTGGCTCTATGCAACGTTCTCACATCTGTTCTGGACATTTGTGTAAATTACCACATTAAGAAGCCTCATTTGCATATTTAAAGACAACATCTCCTAAAACCTTTAATATGAAAATGATTCTCTTAATGTAGGTAATCATCTGGGGAAGTTTCATGGTGATTTCTATTAGTTTATTTTGACCCTATTCAGTGTCAAAACAAAAGCTTTCATATATAATATAAATAATGAAATATTAGCGCATGCATACATTGTTTACCTGGTCTGAACCTTTCGGGATCGTCCTCCACCGGGTTGCAGCCACAGAGTCTGGAAGGCGTTCTGTAAGGTGTGCAGTTCTAACCCAAGTAGGTCAAACTATCTGCAAAGAACGCAACTCCACAAACTTTCCATCGTCGACGCTATCACAGCGAGGGTGGGGAGGGAGAGAAGAAAAAACAATTCACTTGTCACAAAGTGACACCTTTCTCCTTTTCCAGAGGAGGAGGAGGAGGAGGAGGTGAGGGAGAAAAGAAAGAGGAAGAAGAAAAAAAAAAAACTCCAAAGGAGTGTTTCATTGTTCTGAAGTTTCCCTCCCTCCTTGCTTTGCCTATCGTTGCCACTGAAATCAACACTTACCTTGTCAATGACAACCTGGCAAATTGCCAGACATTAAGGGGAAGTGCACAGGGCCTGCAGTGTGTATATGGGTGGAGGGCTTTTGTGTGTGTCGCGTGGGGGTGGGTGGGGGGGGACTGTGTAATGCCTGGTCCCAAGGGCAGCAGGCAGGATGCTAAAATAGCTCCTTGCTCGCTCCTGCTCCAGTGCAGGCTGGGATTTTTGTTAAAAGGTTCCTGTTTTTTTTTTTTTTCTTTCCATCCCTGCGAAAACGGGAGCAGGTTCCGTCTTCAGGGACCCCATTACGAGGCATTGTGAAATTATCCGAGCTTGATTAAACCTGCTGAGCTCTCAGACAAAACGATCCCTATAATCACAGCTGGAGAGACAAAAAGCTAAATCCCGTACGGAATAATAAGAGCGCTCTGCTTGCATTTTTTTTTTTTTTTGATTTGAATAAAAAGGGGGACGGTTCACGTCCGTAGTGCAGAATTTGGCGGAATTATACAGAATGTGAAAATGACAAAATAGCCAAAGCCAACTGCACCTCTTCAGAATTTCCACACATCTCAGAGCGTAGCAGTAACACCAATACAAGCAAAGGAAAATCTCACGCCTGTAACAGTGTGAGATTCAGATGCAGGCTTTAACCCGAGGAAACTCTGGGACTCCTCTGATGCTTTTCCTGTTCCACAGACAGTATACGGGAAACTTCCAGATTGCAGCGGAGAGAATAATCACCGGCGGAGCAAATTCATCTGTTTTGCGATAACGGTACATTTCAGAGAAGTTGTCCGACACCTCGGCTCTGAAATGTTCTCTTATACACTGATAACTGCAGCACTATGGCCATTTGTCTGTGTGCTCTAAAATCTTTTCCCTATATGTATGGAAATGTGCAGAAGGCCCATGCACATCCAGGAATGCCCAAACAGAGAGAATATGAGAATGAAGGTGAGCATAAAGATACTGCAGTGCATTGGTTCTGTTGTCATATGTATGTACAGAGGAGCTGCACAGACCAAACGCTTCGGTTGTTCTCCGTGTCAAACTGTTTTTTAAAGCCAAATAGCTAATCTAGTTAGCATACGGTTAGTCAGGGAATTAGCATGCTATTCAAGATCTAGGCTGTTTAGTGTACACATGGTATCGGCATTCAGAAAAAACAACACAACCTGCTCATGTGTTGGGAGCAGCGACTCAATATATGCACAAAGGCAGTGGCTTCAAACACTGACAACACATCCAATTCAACAAAGCATAGGAATGCTTCATTTTGACTGCAGACAGACCACAGAGCTGTGATCATGGTTTGTCAGAGTTTATGTCCCAAGAATGCACAAATCTAAAATCTAATTTAAAAGCGAATTCTTAAAGCAAATCGATATATTTTTTTCTTTATCCTGACGATGATTCAAATGACTCAAATGAGTCTTTTGTCACCACAAACATACACAAATCACGGTAAAATAACTGGCAGATGTGGTCGCTAGAATTTCAGCATAACAAATATGTTATGAACTTTTTCTACTGTTACGATCATATTAACACGGTTTATTTAAAGGTTAAGGTTGGGGCTTGATTCCATATTTTAATGTGTAATTAAAGGTTTTTACAATAGAAAAAAACGCTGCTTTGTGGTTTTTGATATATGAAGCATTTTATCATCTTTCAGCTCATTGTTCAACCTAACTGGTTCAGTTTCACCACTCTCATCAAAATGATTTGTAGCTACAGCCACGGCCCTCAAGCAAACCCCCCCCAAAAAAACGACAACTGACAAACAGTTGACTAGTAACGTCCAACCGTATTCATGCAGGTCTGCTGCACAGCCATTATAAACCGGCACTACTGACTCACTCAATTATCATGCCACAGCTCCTCCACCACCCGACTTAATCCGTGCGTGTTGAAGCCTTCAGTTTAGTTCACTTAACTGAGATCTAATGTGATTAACTCACCTAGCAGAAGTTTTGTTGCTGCTATAGGAATCTTTCAGAGCTCCCTGAAAGAGAGTTATATATATAACCATTATTTCCTCCAAATCTAACTGTGTGCCAGATAAATAAAGACAAAAACATTCGAGGAACATCTTCTGGGATCCAACAGCAACGTCACACAAAACAAGTGCTTCTGGTGGATTGGTATCAATGTCCACTGTTATAGTGGCTAAATGATTACAACAAAGACCAATGTGTAATATACCTTTTGCCATGAGTTTTCACTTCATCGAATTAGACTTGGACTCAATTTCATGAGAGTGATTTGCCTCTATTCCAAAAGGGACAGAACTGAAGACGCCCTTTGGCGAGAGGCAACATGTCTGAAAGAAATCTACAGCAAGCCATGCTGCATTGTGCTCCAAACGAACGTGGTGGTACTAAGTATCATCCAAACAGGCATGGAGGTGAACATGGTGAAGCAGCTGCGTGGGCATGCTTGTTGGCTTGATGGTCTCACAGGTGTGAGGGTTTCAGATGCTGTAGGACGATCTAATAAGCACTTAGTTTGAAGCGTACGCTTTTAGAGACTTTGCTTACATTCTGCATTTAAATGATTTTGATTCTATTCGGTTGAACTCGGTCCTGTAATGTGTTCCCCCTTACAAGATTGTGTCACATTTGGCCTTTCTGATTCACTGACATTAAGGAGAGAAGGGTGGCATTTGCGAGAGCTTATCCCTCGCAGGATTCCAACATGGGATATACTGGCTACATGGCAGCCCGACAAGCCACCAGCCGGGAGAGCATACCAATCTATTTCTAATGAAAATACATAAATAAAACATGTAAATTTCTCAGCCAGCTTCTCTTGTCAGTTCCGCAGAGCTAAGTCTCGATCAACAAACCCCCGACTCGTCCTCCAAGCGGTCTCCAAAGGGCCGGGGCTCTCTCTCCCCACTGCATCGCTCTGCATTCATTTCCATTCTGCCCTCTTTTGCTTTAAAAATGCCCACAATTGTGGCCTCTTTTACATGTGGCCCCTATCTACCACCGCCACCACCTCCTCCCCTCCCCTCCCCGGGATGGGGAGACGCTGCTGTCCATGTGCTTATTCAGGGAGAAATGGCCTTTTGTCTCTGCTGCTCCCCGTCACAGAAGGTCACGCAGGCTTACCCCTGCCGAATAAAGCCTCGGCCATTGTTATAATTTGCATTGCTGCATAGAGAGGAGAGATAGGGGTGGCAGAGGGTGAGGGTGCATATGTATGTGTGCGTATGAGTGGTGGTGGTGTTGGAGGGGGTCGGTGTACCATGAGGCAAGGCGGGAAGAGGTTATGCAGAGCGAGGGCGTCTTTGCATGGAAATGTGAGCAATGGACGGACGCCGTATTTTTTTTGCCCCCCCCGCAAAAGCCCCCCCCCCCCCCCCTCACACACACCAACACGCACACAACACCCCCCCTAGGGGGAATGAAGGCCTCTTTCTCCCAAGGTCAGTGTCAAGGAGAGAGCAGGGCCAATTAGTATGCAGATCAGGGGTGTGATGTCGTTTAAGGGTATTGCTCTGATGCAATCACATTAGTTAGGCCAGGGAAGAATTCCCCGTCTGACCTCAATCATATGAGGGGGCTGCGGGAGGAAGTGATGGGAGAACGAGAGGGGAGAGCGAGAGGGAGAGAGAGAGAGACAGACCTGGATCACCTGCAGCCAGTAGCTCTCTATCACCATCTCACCTTGTCTCTTATTTCATTTTTGATGTGACTGACAGGAAATGGAGGGTTCAATGGAAATATTCAGTTCACTCCACATGTTGATGCTAGTTTTAACATATGAAGAGTAACATGTATAACTGGTTATTTGTTGTGGTTTGTTTTGAGGCAGTACATTCAAATTTTTTGTAAAGTTTGCATTGATATTACTTTTCTTTGGATCTCAAAAGAATGCTATTAACCATTGGAAGAGCTCAAAGCAAATACACTTCTTCGCTTTCTGAGAGTGAGATTCGGAGACTGATATGTACTAAGTGTACAGAGCTGGACATGGATAGCATAAAGACTGGAAACAGGGGGAACAGCTAGCTTCTCGTATTGTCTGTGTGAATATACCTGTATTTACCCTCAGGCGCTTAAACAGAGCGTTTCTGACAGTCTCTTTAAGCCCCCGTCCTGAAAAAGCCCAGTCTGTTCTGATTGGTCAGCGTTTTTTGGTCTTCCGCATCGGAGCCGTCGGCGTCTTCACAGCGTCATTGCAGCCAGGGACACTGAGTGTGAAGTGTCTTCTCTACCGGTGACTGTATAGTTGTGACATCACAACCTTACAGAAGTCCTGACGGCTCGTTTAAAAGCAAACTTTCTGAATTCTGGCAGCGCGGTGAGCATTTTTATACTTTCACAGTATTTAAATAGCATCTAGACCTGCTTTATGATACAAAACAGACATGGACTTCTCTCCAACAGTGGGAATCACAACAATATTTTACATTTTGGAAAAACTTGCGTTTAACTTTTGAAACTCTGACCATTGGTTCTTCGGTTAAAGATGACATTGCACTTACCAAATTTATTGTTGAATTTATTATTGTTGCCACATGCTGGTCAAAGTTAAACTAGGCGGCTCTGTAAACTGCGATGGATGTTTACAACACACACTTTGGGTCATTATTTTGCTATTAGCTTATATTTTCTCTTCCAGATATCTTTGATTTCCAGCGGTCATAAGTCTCATACCTTTCCACGCTTTACATTTGTACGGCCTCATATCGGCTTGTCAGTCATCTGCAAAGCACTTTGAATTGCACTGCCCCGTACGCAAGGTGCTGTAGAAAAACATTTTGACTGATTGATTGAACCTGTCTGAGAGTCTGACTGTTGTGTTTCTTGCCCTGTCAAGCTTATTTTTAGCAATGTCACCACGTCACCCGACCACATCAGTTATTTTAGTGAGTACTGTTAGAACTGAGAGAACAGATGGCCAGACACGGGTTGTAACAAAAGTAGGCGTTTTCCTGAGATTCATATTGAACTACTCATCCAACACAAATAGGTATGAGTCCCACAATAGGTCCCAATAGGTATGTTGGTCTTCTTGAGTATATTATTCAAAGTGCTTAACACATATAAAAATTGATTTGTGCTTCCATCTTCTATCCCATCCAAATGTTTCTGTTGCCACCTGGACGGGCTCTTGGTTCTCCTCTACAGCAGTAGGCCTCAGAGGGATGGATGCGATTTGGCCCCTCCACCAACACCCCTCTCTCCCTTGCTTTTTTTGAGAAATCTATGTCTGGGTTGTAAATTTCTTCCAATTCTTCCTCTTTCACTCCCTCTATCTTTCTCCCCTCTTGTCTGAATTAATGAGATGGGGTTTGATCAGGGCAGCCAAGTGTTCAGTGGGAAATCTCACAGCCCGCCTTGTGTCCCGTAATAGAATTTGCATCTAATGCATACATAAATCAAACATCTTTCTGGACATTTTCATATGCATAATGTCATTTCATCCCGTCTCTTTCCAAGTGGGGAGCTGTGCTGGGCTGAGGGTGGGGTGGGGGAGGGGAAAGGGGGGTTATATGTAGGTGACAGTGGGGGGATTGTAGTTGGTGCAGAGAGGTTATTTTGTTTTTATGTTTCTCTCAGTCTCTCACTTTTTTTACTTTTTCTTAATGCTTTCAATTTATTTTGCTGACTGCGTAGCCGGCGTGTGAAGTCATGCATCGGAGATCTTTGGGGTTTTGGTTGTCAGATAGTTTTATTGAGAGATAAAAAAAAGAGAGAATACATATGGATATGTGTGTATGCGCACACGCCTCCATCTGTGAGTGTGTGTGTGTGTGTGTGTGTGTGTGTGTGTGTGTGTGTGTGTGTGTCTGAGGCATGTTGATGGGTGTTCAGAAGCAGTAGTGGAGGCTGCTTCATCACATCTCTACCTTATTCTTGGGGGCTTTGTTATGTAAATTCGGGAGAAAAACTAGCAGATTCAAAGTGCTTTCTCTTCACAAGGAGGTGGGAGATGAAAAAAAGCACGAGATAAAAAAAGCAAGTGACAAGGTGTCTTGATTGTCCTTAGTGCTTTGCTACTCCTGCGTTAACAAGGCTTGATATTGTAGAAATTCCATTTGCAACCGTCTCAATTTGCATTCCTCGGACACTTCGACTCTTCTCTCTTCCACCGGCGAGGAGAGTAAACACGTTTTGAATGTAGGACAATTAAATCTACCGGACCAAATATGCCTGCATTGTGCCGTGTACGGTCGAGTGTCGAATGTGCATGATAATGATAATTGACAACGATATTTGAAAATTTCCCCCACACCCACAAACAGTGTTTGCATGGATATTAGCATCTTTAAACTGCAGTAGCTCAGACCGCTACATTAGATTTATACAAGACAGCACATCACCTGATGTTATATCTACTTCACTCGTACACTCAGTACATCACTCATTCCGTGCTGATCCTTGGTTTCTAACTGAAGTAATTAAAGGTACTTAAATATGAATCCTTTTATGGGGTCCAGTGAGACCAATGCATACTGTACACATGCACATGTATGCAAATGCATGGGTACTCACGCCACTCGCTGTTGGATGAAAACCTCATTGCAATGTGGTTACCACGAACATACACACTTTAGTTCATTTTGACTCGATCCAACATACACCATCCTGTTACCACACATACCAACTAGAGCAGCAAATTAGTATTGATCCGCTGCTGAAAATAGTCCCTTAACAAATCTATTTCCTCGTTTGTTTGATAAAAACTACGGTCAAAAGCTATATATTTGTTGAATGTTTTTTTAAAGATTTCAGTTTTCAGTGGGAAACAGTGGCCTTGGTGCTGAGAGCCACAGACAGGACATCAGAAAGCATTGAGAAGTGGACGAAGAAATCGTTGGTTTTAGCTCTTCATGGGAATTGTTGAACAAAAAAACAAAAAAGTATGAGCGTCCTCACCTCTATATGACTAAATTAGAATTACCGCCTGGTGGCTCTATGCCTTCATCAACCAGTGAATTTGCAGTTTACATCCATGACTGTCCACAGTGTCATCACTTCATAATTGTATCCTATTAGACATTTTTTATTTTTTTTTTAATAAAGAAGCATTTCACTGCAGTTTATAATAAATAAAATGTTCTTGATACAAAGACAATAGAAGGTAATGAAAATATTGTTTTTGATCATTGAAAACACAGGACTTTCACTCAGGTGACCGCTGTTCATGTCTTGTCTGAAACCAAAAGTAAACAATGACTTTGGTACACTCGTTACTTAATGTTACGGGGTTAAGAGGGGTGATGTAAGAAAGTCAGCTTAGTGAATTATTTATTTTATATTATATAAGTATTTATGTATTGATGACGAATGTTATGGTTATCATTTCAAAACAAACCATGATCTATTTTCAATTGCTGCATAAAGACATCCAAATGCTTCAAAACATTGAATTGTACTTTTCAGCTAACGAATGAAATATAGTTTTGGTTCAGACACATCGACATTCAACGTATCCAAGGTTTGCAGTAACAAACAATGCCAACATACTTTCTGCCTACTGGGTTGTGCCTATAGCAGTTATTTGTGTGTTTATCTGCACTTGTTGTCTTTCTTCAACTTTGTGTGGCCTTGTTTTGGCTTCATGTCATATGTGGCACCTTACAACAGACATCCACTGTAGCTGGCTGAAAACTTTCCAAAGCATATACATGCCATGTATCAAGTTGTTGCTCTGAGACATGTTATAGTCCGTCAGGATGCCAGTGAAACAGCAGGCAGTCAGCTGTGGTTGTGTGTGCTTGATGTGTCACATGCTGCAGGATCTTCGTGCTGACCTCGACACGGCCCGCCTCCCTGCTCTCTAATGTAATGTGACGAGGATGTGTCCACTCCCATAAATAATGAGGAGAGCTGGAAGCACCATCTTTGTGTTTACATGGCGATTAGGTGTCGCCTCCCTTTCGTTTTGATATTAATTCAAATGTAATGTGTTTTCATTTATTTTGCTGATTTGAGAGGCTGCCACACATAGTAAATAGGAAGTCGTGAGCTGAGAGATGCAGCCTCACTGAATGTGTGTTAACAGAGAGGAAATGTTTCAATATACACAACAACATTTTTTAAACATTTATTACATTATAAGAGATTTCCCCAAGTAGCCTTGTCAGCTATGTGTGTATATTCACATATGTGGGTACTTATGTGTGTTTGTATGTGTCTATATACACTCAGTGGTCACTTTATTAGAAAGAGTGTAATGTTCAGCTTTTGCCAGTTTGGTAGTTGACACTGTCAGAGAAATGTTAACTCAACTACATGTCTATGAACAATTTCAAAAGCCAAAGATATTCAGTTTACCAGCAATAATCCTGATATTTGAGTAGCTGGAACTAAATGGATGGATGGATGGATGAATGGAAGGATGGCTGGATGAATGGTTGGATGGATGGATGGATAGATGAATGGTTGGATGGATGAATGGAAGGATGGCTGGATGAATGGTTGGATGAATGGATGGATAGATGAATGGATGGATGGATGGATGGATGCATTTGGTTATTAGCTCTAAGTACAAAGCACAGCTGAGGCTGACAGTAATGTCATTAGTATTATGTCATTAATACCAAAGTTTCACTTAGGCTGTAGGATGTATTTTTTTGCTTTTATTAATATCTGTGGATGGCAAACATAACCACCATCTAACTGTGTTCCATGTTCCATATTTTAAACAATCAATTCACAACAAGAAAATATCTGGTAAAAAAACTTAACCAGACACTATATCACATCACACTCATATCCATGTCCTTTATAACTATTAAACAAGTAAAATACATATTAAAATAGCCCAATAATGACATCATAAACCAGTGAATTCCAAGACATAATAACACATTCTGTCCAATAAAAAGTTGGTACGGTCCACCAAAACTTGCATGGTGTTTAAATGTAGATATTAACACACCACACATTTCTTATATAAGATCATACTGTACACAACCCACGATGTGACAATGTAGAAACATGGCCTGAATGCATTTCAAACTAAAAGATGTTGTATTCACTGATCACTGTACTGGTAGACTTGTTCTATACCTTATTACCACCAGAAGTAGAAGTTACTCAGAGTAACAAGTTGTATAAACCTCCACATCCCCGAGAATTGCATGTGTCCACACTATGTCCCTGGATACATAT
>NW_022280066.1:2050055-2078969 GCF_004355925.1 Anarrhichthys ocellatus | reverse complement strand
TATATATATATAAAGATAAACAGTCCACACATATATGTAGGTATATTCATATATTCATGTATATATATATACATATTTTGACGAAAAACATCTTAAGTCAAGGTCCTTTCACTAGATTCCTTCTTCTGGAGAACACCATGGCCTTAATAAGGAGATTTAGGTGATCAATACGTTTGATACTGTTTCTTGTGTATCTGCACTATTTTAACAGTGTTTTTTTGTAGCTTTAAATCTTGTTTTTCCTGCCTTGTGAATCACATTGTAAGCTGCTTTTGAAGAGCTCTATAAATGTAGAGTTGGTTATAGTATATGTGTTATTGGATTTTAAAAGTGGTTAAAACAGCATGCTCTTTGCTGAGATTCTCGGTGTCTTGATATTTTTTAATGGTGTACAGCACTCGCCCGAAGAGTCTATAAAAGTAGATTACTTGAGCTTGATGAAATGCATCAGGCACTACACAGGCATTTGCACATTGCCTAAACAGTGAGACGGAATCCCCTTAAAAATACAGCACAAAATCTGGGGCTTTGCACTCTCTGCTAATTGATGCTATTGAAGGCACTTCTTTTCCCTACAATGGGCAGTTCTCATGTTGTTATCCATGCAGTTAAGATCCTTTACACCCTCCATTTGACAATTCGGGGAGAACTTTTGGGTTAACTCGTAAGCATGAAACAACTCAGTGACCATGCATTTTACATGGAAGGTTTTAGATCAATTATTTACCACGAGACTGCACATCCCCATGGAAAGTACAAGAATCAGATCACACAAACAGAAGACAAGATGTTGTTTACAGCTAAATTGTGAAATCAAACACAGAAGTGAGCAGCCAGTAAATAATTGTGAAATCACCCTCTTCCAGTTCCAAATGTGGATTTGGACATATATAGAAACAACCAACAGTTGGACGAATCCTCGCCAAGTGTACCAAATCTATCCATTTGTCAATCGCAGCCACCTCTTCTCCTTGTCTCCTGCTAGAGCCAGATGTGAGCCTGACAACTTCGCCGGTGGAGGGTGGCTTCCAACAACTTCTATCAAGATGTTTCCCTCTTTGCCGTAGTTGTTGTGGATGCAGTGAGATGGAACTCGAGGCGGAGCAGCTGTAAAGGCAGGTGTTGGCCAACATGGAAGATGCTGCTTCTTTGACTGGACATGCCATGCTTTCCCTCACTCAGCTGCTGGAGAACATCTGGGCCTCGCTGGTTGATGCTCTGCAATGACTTGGGTAGTCTGTACTGGACTGCTGTGGCATGTTGGACGGCTGCATGATGACAAAGAGGCATCTGTGTGATTGGGGGAACAACAAGCCCCTTTAATGCTCCGACAAGAGTTCGACCAACATGGGTTTTGTAAGGTTTCAAACAGCAGCTGATAGTGTGTTTTACACCAATACTCAAGATGGTGCATTTAAATATGTGAGATTTGTTTTTGTCTAGTTATTAACGTGAATGTCCCTCTGGAGTTCAGCCGAAACACATTATTATTTTTCAAAATATACTGATTATTAAAATATTACAAATTTGAACTAAATGAGCATAGTTACGTGGGCAACCTTACACACCTTTGTTATAACTGAGCAGGTTATTTCAAAACCAGAAGCATTAATGTGATGCTATAACAGCCTAGATTCTTCTGGTTTCAGTCTTTTCACCAGGTGTTGAACCTGGCTGCAGGGATTTGCTCCCAATGAGACACAAGAGCATTAGCGAGGTCCAGCACTCTTGTTGAGGGTTAAGGTCTGGTTCACAGTCCAGTTCATCCCAATGGCGTTGGATTGGGTTGAGGTCAGGGCCCTGTGCAGGCCAGTCAAGCATAGCATTTACATTACGTTTCATTTGTTTAGCTGACACTCTTATCCAAAGCAACTTACAATAAGTGCATTCAACCATGTGGCTAATACCCCAAAATTGTAAGAACTGCTTCAAGTGCCACATTTAAATGACAGCATTTTTATTTGTTGTTATTTTATGGGCCGAGGTGCAGTCTGAACAGATGAGTGTTCAGTCTTCCATGTAACATGTTTGTGTATGTGAGATTGTGCTGTTGCAGCAAACAATAAGCAAATACCAGGGTCTTTAATCGTAATAGAGCAGCCACTGGGAGCCAGTACAGGGTGCGGAGGAGTGGGGTAGTGTGGGAGAACGTAGGTAAGTCGAAGACCAGCAAGGCTGCGGCATTCTGGATGGGCTCCAGAGGTCGGATGGCACATGTAGGCTTGCCAGCCAGAAGCGAGTTGCTGTAGTCTAGGCACAAGATGACAAGAACCTGGACCAGAACCTTGCGCCGCCTCCTGGGTGAAGAATGGACGTATCCTCCTGATGTTGCGGGTTGTCGCAGAGATGTTAGTAGCGAAAGACAGCTGGTCATTCCATGCCACGCTCAGAAGCCCAGAAGATGCCTTCTCTGAAAGGAACAGCAGCTCATTAAGATGTCAACCAAGCAGTCCAGTTCAGTTTGTTACACATTTGAATGGTTATCTTCGCGTGTCCCTTAGACATACACTGCACTGTACACTACACCGTACAACTGAAGTGCAGGCGTTGATCTGTGTGGTTGCTAATGAAAGCATCCAGAGAGAGTCCCCTGGGGGAGGATGTCAGGGCAGTTTCACGTGGCGTCACTACGGTGACCGGCTGAGAATCCTGCCTCCACCATTTGCAGTGGAAAACAAGTAGAGAAAAGAACTGGTCCCAAAATTTCATGTCAAAACTATTAAATATTTGTGCAATAATAAGACCTCAAACAATCAGTCCGACTATATCTTATTTTAGTCTTTGTAAGTTTAAGGTTCACTTATTTATTAAGTAATACTAGAAGTTTCTGTGCTGTGGCCCTTATAAAGGACAATATTTTCTTATCTTAAAAGTGAGTCAAGTCGAGTCAAGCAGGGCCGTACTGTGAGGTGGAAACCTGGCTTAAGGTGCAGAAAAACAGCCCCAGATCAAACGTGCGGGCATGAATACCCACATGCTGTGCTTCTTCGTATGCAATAAAGATTAAGGACAGGATCAAAATATATGAGATGAATAAATGAGTTCCGTACATTCATGATATTTATCTAAATGATTGTGCTAATCGGTAGTTTTCTTCACTTTATGTTTCTGTTTTTACATTTGTCACATTAGTATTGCAATCAATAGTGGGTAATCTCCTGAACGAAGTCTCTGCACCAGAACAGACTTCCTGAAAGTCCACGGAAAGTCAGCAGACGTTACGCTCAACATGATGTGGATTTGGACAGTGGGCCCTCCGGTCTTCATGTAGTCAAGTCTGCAAGACTGTGAGTCCTCCACACTTGTACTGGGATTCAGCCAATGAATGTAAGTTCCTGTGGTGTAGCCCTGCTGTTCCTAATGATGATGATGATAAATATACAGTAAGCATACATTCAACTTGCCAATTACTTATCCCACTGCATTGTATAACATCAGGTATTGACAGATAGCCACGCCGGACAAAGACAATGTTTCAGACAATGTTGCTTCCTTTACATTAGACAAACAACTTATTTAAGAAATAAGATAAAGCTTTGGCTTTTAGTGCTTCTCCCCTGATAACAAAGCATGTATCAAAATGTGCAGGTAGATTTACTGGGGCAGCCAGTCCCCCCCCCCCCCCAAGTCGTGTAATGAAGCGAAAATACAAGCCGAGTGGTCAGAGAGGCCCGGGCTAGTTAATGACAGCTGGTATCTCCGAGCCTGGCGACGACAAAGGCTTGAAATATTTGCTCAGGAGACTCACCGGGGGTTTCAATCTCACCGCAAATCCATTTATATGTTTGCCTGCTGATTTATGGCCTTATTTTAACTGTCTTCTACATGCAAATGCGCAGAAACCGCTAAAGAAATATACATAATGTGATTCTCAGGGTCATCCCTCCAGTCTGTCAAGTTGAGGAGGTAGGTGGTATGTGTGGAAGTGGGGTGCAGGGGGGGTCAAAGGGATTCAGGGAATTATACTTTCCGGGGGGCGGAGGGGGTGAAGGTGGCCGTCCGGCTCCCTGGCCCTCATCTGAATAAAGCCCCCATTAGGCCTTGAGCAGATATTCATCATCCCTCTCCTCACTACTATCATTATCCTCTCACATATCCCACAAGCCATAAGGTGTGCCATCCATGAATGTACAATGGTTTCTATAAATGTATACTCATTCCAAGCTTAACGTGGTTAATAAGCAACTATTCTATTATGTCTATTTCTGTTCAGTCTAATTAGGACTCTATCATGTCAAATTTAGAATGGAATTGATTGCAGCTCAAATGTGTGATCCAGCCATTTCTCCTGGTCCAGCTGCACATTGGGGGTCTTCTCCTCCTCCTGTCTCACACAGGAGATACTGATTTAAAAATGATTCCCGGGCAGGCAATTATGATCATATATCCTGACATGTGAAGAGCAACTTTATTAAAGATATCTGTCATGGCGGCTCCTCCACCATGTCTCCCTGCATGGACATGACAAAGTAGATTCATCAATTAAGGCTCAGCAATTGCATTAAGTGGGGTATTGCCTTTACATTTTCTTTCACATTATTTCACACATTTTTCACATCGCGCTATATGTTAATGAGGCCGCTCAGGCAGGGCTACCGATGCCCTGGTGAAAAGTGCTGGAACTCAGGCTTTAACACGTCTTATCTCTCTACAGATGGAGCATTTAGCAGGTGTCATTTAGAGCTGCGTTACCTGGATACAAAATTAAACTTGATTAAAAACACAATGCATTTTTCAGATGTGTAAATATGAATTATTGGATTTACTTACCAGAGAATGACTTCCTTACTGTCTGTCGGAACTATTGAATTCTTCATCTTCTCCTGCTTTTGACCACAAATACAGAAGTAGAAAAGAATAAGCAATCAACATGTTTACATTCACTTGATCCTTCACTAAGCCACTCCCCCCTTAGGTTACTGCTGCTAGGCCCGCAAGCTTTTGCACCCGGCATGTGAATATGTTGCTTTTAATAATAACAGCTTAAGATATTTCAAAAGGAGATGATAGCAAATGTCTGGAACAATAGTTCTGAAATGTCAGAGGGACGTAGACAGAATAATAGGCCTTAATAGCTATATTAACTATATCATTTGTTTGCGGAGTATTGTGAAAATCGTGGGAAAAGCTAACGGGTCCAAATGCAGGCGTCTGACACCCCACGTCTTGACTCACCTGAAGGACAAACATACAGGAAGAACAATGTTCCTGCACAGCAGGGTAAGTCATTGTTTTTTTAATGTTCAACGTTAGTTATGTACATCTCTGATATCTGTCCTATGCTTTACCCGGCCAAGCCAAGTCATCCAGCTATGGCTCATTAAAATGCAGAATCTCAAAGCAAATCTCGTTTTTTTTTTTGAGCCCATCCCTTTTCCCTTTTGAGAAATTAACCATTCCATTCACTGCATACATTCTCAGGTTTTGCCTGCGTGACACTCGGGGGTGTTGAATTTTTTATTGCAAAAAACAGTCTAATAATTGTTGAGCAGATGTAAGTGTGGAAGAGTTGGCTTCGGCAGTTTAAAGGGAAAGCGGAGGGAGATGCACTGACTGAAATGGACTCCTTGGTTGGGATTAATAAGGCGGACCGGTGCGCTGGGCGGCCTAGGAAGCTAGCAGCCATGGGAGCAGGGAATTGAAATGGGCTCTACGCGTGTCACATAAGAGCTGAACATACATGTGCTCTGTATGTATGATAATAGTCATCCTTTTCTCCATGCGTGTAATGATCTCGGCCTTGCCTGTCACTCAGGAGTCTCAAGACTAAAGTTTGGGGACTGGAAACCTTTGAGGAAGTATGTGACACTACTACTGACAGGAAATCTCAAGAAAAGAACCAGTAACAACTCATGATGGATCTAGTCTCCACTCACATGCAGATGATCCATCATACTGTGTATCACATCCTGAATTGGCTTTCTGTAGCTGGAAATTTTAGCATCTGGTAAGATATGTTGTTACGGGAAGAATGTTGAAAATACAAATTGATCACATGGTAATGATAGACCAATGAGGTCCGGTGGGTGCAAAGTAACAAAAAAACATGATTTACTCTGACCAACACTGCAGCTATATCAAGGAGAAAAGCATTTTATTCAGTAGTTTCAGGCTAAGTTGGTGAACATGATGAACATTACTTGCTAAACATCAGCATGTTAACATTTTTTACTGAGAGCCTTTTAGCATGGTAATGTTTAGCACATTTAGCTCAAAGCACCGCTGTTCCTCAGTACAGTACACTGTGGCTCAGTGGTAGAGCAGGGTAGTCAGAGGATCATCGGTTCAATCCCCGGCTCCGCTAGTCAATGTCGATGTGTCCTTGGGCAAGACTGCTCTCTGTTACTGTGCCTACGGTGTGTGGATGTTGTATGAATGTTAGTTATGAGCAGGTGGCACCTTGCATGGAAGCCCCTGTCATGATGACATGTAAAGCACTTTGAGTGGTCGGAAGACTAGAGAAGCGCTATACAAGTCCAGTACGAGTAGTTTGATGGTGCTTGGTTTGTTGTCTAACAGCTCATGCAACGCTGTGCTTTCCCAAATAATCCCGAAACACAAAACCACATAGAAACACAGCAAATACCATCAAATTCAAAGCGACTAACTGATCAGTGAGTTCAAAGTTCAGCCCGGCCGCTATTCATTTCACTTCCCTTCACCCTCATGGTGAGATGTGTGAGAAATATGTTATTTTCTGTTTTTCACAACATCTGTGCTGGTCGCTGGTACTTGGATAAACAAGTGTCTGTGGCTTGAAAATGGATGTTGTTTACAGTCTGTTGGAGTGGATACTGCCGGGTCTCTGGCGTGTTACTGGCATCACTCGATTTGCTTGATCTGGTCCGTCTCTGCAGTCCCCGGCTGGCTGAATAATTTAACACTGACCCGCGTCTGAGCGAATGGGCCTGAAGTTTGACCTCAAGATTTGTTTTAACTGCGAGGGCTCAAAGTAAACGCTGCGCGGCTCTCGGCACAGCATGGAAACTTGTGTGTCTCTCATGTTTATGTAATGTTGAACACAACCCTCTTTTCAACCCTCTAGCCTCTCCTTAGTTGCCCCACAATCTCAGATCTAGTTTATCTCTTCTGCTGGCCTGTTGTGGGACTTCTGATGCCTTTCATGCATCGGATTGTGGGCCATTTTCTCTACTTTGTTTTGTGATTTGTTTGATTTTGTTCTGCTAATTGAGCATCCTGTGCTTATAGCTCTGGCCTTGCAGGAGGAACACTTCTCTAAATTGATCCCATCCATTCACGCCAGCACACACTAGTCTTCGTCTTTGAACAATTACAGCGCCATTTATTCCGGGCCCCTGAAAGGCCTCCTGTACCTTGATGAAGCCCTTTAATAAAAGCCCATTAATACTTTGCATAGCCTTTTGATATAAATTCACTAGCTGTTAATTATGTGAGCCTGTGAATAATTTACAGTCTGAAAATAAATTGATAGCACAGCGGTCCGTTGGAGCTGCACAGAAAGACAGGAGGCCCCTTTGTTTCAAATGGTGCATGCGTTGTGTTTGCACCTCCCACAGAATACACAATCACCTCTGATGAGACTAATCATCCCCCTTGTGCTGCAGTATTAGACGAGGGCCATCAAGAGCTAACTGATCCACTGTAACCCGTGTCTGCAGCTGCGTAGTGACATCATATCAATATTTAAAATCGTTCTTATGCACGTATTCCGTCTTGTCCGACTTCATTAAGGCCATTCCTCATCCCTCAGGCTGGGACACGTTCCCTCCGGAGCGCTCCGATGGAAGGCTGGGAAGAGATGCTCGGAAACTTCTCGTGTATGTGCTCCCCTGCTAATATCCGTGTCCAATAAGAGGAGAGCACCACGAAGTGAACATGTGTACACATCCTGAGCTCGCACTGTGTTCATCTATGGGCTAATGCTCCTGTAAAACTAAAGCCTTTACACACACATTCTTAGTACACCTCTGTGTACTTGCATTTATCTTTCCTTATACTTTGGACCTTTACTACCTTTAGATACTCATCTCTGATTGGCTAGGTATGTGCAATACAATCCTATAGGACAGAACTACTTTCAGTAAGGAGTTTAACCAAAACCAGTAACCAACGTATATAAATGCAACCATTTACCACTTGTATTATACTCTAAGGAACCATTTCAACGATACTTTAGCGTTATGTTACTTCATATGAATGTTTAATTTATTGCATTCATTAGTATTTAAATATTTTCGGAAGATTTATATACTTGTAACATGGCTATATGGAAATAAGTGTTTTAAAGTAAACATGGCCAAAACACTGTGACCACCTGAGTATATCTTTAGAAATTGTATCATTATTGTTGTATTTTGATAAAATGTACAGTTACATATAGGCCTTATGGTTGAGGATTTATTCTTGATTCATTTTGGGTATGTTATTTTAGGTATGTTTTTCTGAGGGGTAGGGCTAGGGTCAGCGAGTTACGTGGTAGTGACACATAATGTGTGACACAACAATGCCAATGAAAAGTCATGTAATGGTGCATGAACTGTACTTGTATCGCGCTTTTCTAGTCTTCTGACCACTCAAAGCACTTTACTACTACATGTCATTATTCACCTATTCACACTTATTCATACACGGATGGCAGGAGCTACCACGCAAGGTGCCACCTGCCCATCAGCACTCTAACTATCATTTATACAACATCCACACATCGCAGGTGGGAAGCAATTTGGGGTTAAGAGTCTTGCGACTTATTTCCGTATTTTACTTAATTACGTATAAACTTATTTAATACTTATTTGACATGCTTTTTTTTCTAAAGTTAGATTGTTTCCATGGTGCTTGGAGGTACATTTTCCCATTTTATGTAATGTACACAATGTTTTACATAAGTACTTGCCACCCCCACTCTGTTAAGGTTGTAGTCATTTCAGGTATTTCTGTAAAATCTTGCTTTAAAATGTTTAGCTAGTGCGCTAGTCACTTTTCGTATGTTATTTAGTTACAACATGTTTTCATCACTTTTCTTGGTACAGAAGATATATTGGCTCATTCCATTACACCAGGTCCTCTAAACACACCAGATGAGCTTTCCATCTGATCTACATCCTAATGCAGATAAGCTACAAACCCAAAACACTATGATTTCACCCTCTCTTTAATGATATCAGACAATAATACACCTAAATTCTTATTCCTGCACATTATAATAATTGCTTTGCGTTTTAATTTCCTGTTCAAGCTGAGTGATGGCTCATACCAGGCTGTGAGACCTGCTCCATTAGCTGGCCAAAAGAGGACAGAAATGAAACAAAAGCCTTCAGTCTAGTAGATTGGTGGAAAAAAAAAACATGGTTGGCCAGCCACTTACTGTAGAAACCGTGTAGAGTTTTATGTAGCACTTACAATCTGCTGGCGGACTAACAGCTCCCATTAAACCCACCCGCAGTCCCCTATTCAGGTGCTAATTGATACCAAGGCCTGGGTTTGTCATGGCAATTATTAGTGTGTGCTTAAAATGGCTAGTGATGGCCTTTGAGGGAAACTGAAACAGCAGGGGGTTATTTCACTTTTGAAGGCACAGCACGGTTAATAATAGGTAGAAAAAATGATCAGTGTATCACATTGGCAAAAGATGACATCAATATGGGGATTTTCAATTTCACCATTCATTAGAGTCACAGATTCCAAAGAAGGGAGTATTGGGGAGTTAATTTGAAAGGCATTAGGGACTGTGTATGTGCTGGTAATTAACACTACACACACAAATGACTCCATGATCAGATCTGAGAATCCATGACACCTCATCTCCGGCTCTACGTTTTTTAAGTGCTCCAGCTACATTCCATTGAACATGGCTCAAATAGGCTCTTATTAGCTTCTGTTCTCCACTGGCCATAAAAGGCCAAATTAAGGTATAAAAGCCTTCTAAATTGAACTAGTGCGTAACGTTTTTTCTCCTCCATAATTGTATCAAATGTAGATGGTGAACAACTGGTCTATTAACGTAGTAAGATAAATCTAATACAGGATGTTTACATACCAAAGGACCTCTTCCGACACACTGTGAGAATGCTGTTATTATGTTTCATCCTTTGCCATGTACTAATCATATTGGGATTTTCCAATTGTAAAGCTTCTATCAATCATGTCTATCTTCCGCTATCACATGATCTACTTGATAGCCAATATTACTTAAAGGCCATGATACTGACAAGAACCAGGCACACCAGGTGTCATAAACTTTGGTCTCAAAATGTCCATGTGAACCCACATGAAGCTCATTAGTTCCCCCAAATACCATATGTCCTCCTTCCATTTTCTAAAAGTGTACCCTCATAACTTAGAGCAAAGGAATGTTACAGTAAGGTTCAACACTCGGGTTGATCTAATTTAGAAACCTTTTTTGTTATATTTGTAGAAACTATCTTTACTGAACAGCAATCAATGCATCAAATGCTCTAAAGAAAAAGAGAAAAAAATGAGATCCTTCACAAAGTCCCTGGGCTAGTCTCTGTTTGGAAATAAGTTTAAATACCTTCAATTCAGAGACTGAGTTCATTTTGGTGGAGAGTGGATTAAGGCCTCTAATCCTGGTGAGCATAAGGCAGTTTGTCATGTGTATTGAATAAAAAGTTCAGCATTATCCGAAAAAAGTTTTTTTCTTGCTTCTTGTGAAACGATTGATATCAATCTTGTGTTTTTTTATGTTTAGTATACAGAACTGTCATCAGGAACTAGTTAACATAGCTTAGCATAAGTCTACAAAAAGAGGAGTGGTATTTTTTATGTTTCTGTTCTTTTTTAAACAACAAAGATGCTATACATGTTATTTTGTGACTTTTAGAGTTGGCAAGTATATTTATTTACTGTGAACAAGGCCAGGTTAGCTGTTTCCCCTTGTATGCAGTCCTTTTGCTAGACTAAGTGTAGCCCAGAGTAGCTAAATCAGCAGTAAAACAAAATGAGTATTGATAGAATCATACAATTTAATTTGTAATGAATCAACTCATATCACACACCTTCATGTTCTAGATAGTTTAACGAATGGAAAGACAATGTTTTGTTAACAAACTTGGCACATATCCAATAAGTTTAAGTTTACTTACACATCAGCCAATAAAATACTTTAGCGCAACTCCCGAATGTCCACTGACTGGTCACGCCAGTGAAGGTTAAGGGGCAAAGTGACAGTCGTAGCTGCATCTTTGTTGAGAGCAGGGCGTTATTATTGAGTGGTAAGAAACAATGGAGAAACTTATTTTAAGTTAATGTTGTGTTTACATGCGTGAATTCATACTTTACGTTGACATCATAAAATCACAGTGTGGATTAAGAGTACGCCGTTTCCCAAACTAATTTACTACGTCATTGAATTGGTGAGTCGAGTCAACTTGTAGCATGTAGCTAGCTAACTAGAGAACATTTCCACTAGCTGTGATGCTAATTTTCGCTATGGTCAACTCCATTGACTCATGCTAAAAACTTAAGCGATCAAAAAGTCTTCTAGCTGCAGCGCTAATTAGGGTCATAAGTGCAAAATCCCATTTGATAATGCTAAAAGTTTTAGCAACATAAATACAAGATAGCCTACGTAATGGGTTCAAGTTAAAAACGGCTGATAAGCAGACATTTTCTGCCATGTTGATGTCGTAAAAATATTGTTGTTTATTATGTTTTTTGCACTATTTGTGTCAGTTACATTAGCTTAGCTGCTGGCTAAGATGTAGTTAGTGTTATGTATTTTTGAGAATTGATATGAGGAATATTTTATAGGTGCAGCAGTGACTACATTTAGCTTGTTATTTGTGTTTGTTGGTGTTTGATGAAAGTTGTGATTGTGAGATCAGAGTGAACTGCTTATGTTGAACAACAGAAAGTGTGTGAATTTCAACGTTAAGTTGATTTCATAAGCTTTACTCTATGCTCAGGAATGCTCATAGAATCTGCATGAGGTAATTGTATCTGAAACGTATTCATAGGTCAGGTTTTTTGAGTTGGAAACCTCATAAGAAACTCTGGGACTTTAGAGGAGATCGCAGAGCCACCCGTGGAGATTTGAGAGACGGATTCAGAGATTCCAGAGAAACCCTTTTCCAGCACTGGATGGCGAGCCCAGCCCACAAGATCGAGAACCTGTTGCCTGCAGCAAGAAGGCTGTGAATTAAAGAATACCTCTGTCAAGTGCAGTATGATTGAACTGTATACACACATACAGCTCTGGAGACAGATGAACATACATACAGACTCTTACCAAGACTTTAAAAAATACTGGGTCTTTATTGTTTTTTATGTGCGCACCGTTTATTTTTTTATTTTCTTATTGAATCTGTGTAGAAACCTACATTGTAACTTGAACACACCTTGGGTCCCACCTGCTTATTATGGGATTTACTGTTCAATACATGCAGTCAAAAATCTACAGCTGTGTCCTGTGTTTCCATTTCACTATAGTCACCCATCTCTTTGGCTCCGGTCCAATACGTACAGTTACCTTTATTATAATTGTTCACACTGTATTTAGCGGCGACGCATATTGGTTACATAAGCTAACCATACCCCGACTTTACCTCAGTACAACCATGAAATGGATCATATTTTCATCTCACTCTCTGTGAGACAGCAAAAAAGAGTAATTTCCAAAATGTCCGAAAACTATTCTGCTATGAGGAGAGACCGCTAGAAGGTATGCTACTTTGAAATATTAGCTGTTAGATATTAGCTAGCCAAATAAAAAAGCAAGCAAGACAAGAAAGCATCTCCCTAAGTCTATGCAAAGAAAAATAGACTAAAATTCTAAATGTCAAAGTAATCCTTTAATACACTTTGACTTCATGCAGTCGGCCTCCATGTTTGTGTGTTTCTTCTCCGTGTTACTTCCTATTTTCCTGCTCCCTCTTAGCTGTGTAGCATCCGTCCTACAGTGGAAATGGTCAAAAAAAAAGTAATTTGAGTGGAAGATGAGGAGCAGCAGGGCTAATCACCGCCGGGAATAGCGGCTGGTTTATAAGCTAACTGATAGAGGAGGCGAGTGAATGGGTGATAGAGAGGTAAGAAGGGAGGGAGAGAGGGATGAGGACCAGGGATGATACCCACATGAAATAGAGCAAAGCCCGTCACAAAGCACTAAGAAGCGAGTCAGCACAGCTGCCATCGGCATTTTGTTTAGGATTTGTTCAATTTTTTTTTCTCAACCACACAGCATCTTTTCTATTTTTTCTTCCTTTCACTCTCTGAAACATATAAAGCACACTCCCACCTGGACCTCATTCACCAGCCAAAGGCATTTATCTAGGAGTCTTCACACACATTTGCATCAGAATTACCTTCAGAGGTACTGATGTTAAACTCACAAACCACTGATTCTACGGATCACTTAAGCCCCGAGCTTATCTGGGTTATTATAATTTTTTTGAAGGATTTATAAAATCATATTTCATGAGGGAAACGTTGAACCGCAGACCATTCCCAAGGTGTTATTTCCAATATGCCTGCAGACACTGTCTCACACACACACACACACACACCCCTGTTTACCTATTTGGTGGCTTGGCATTGTGGAATGAAGCACGTATCTTTCTGCAAATCCGCTTTGGCTCCGTTTATGGATACTTCCGTAAATTGCCTCGTTGCAGATCAGGCTCAAAGTTTAGAAAGTTGATCAGTAATTTGCAGACTGGAAACTGAAAAGTGAAGTGAACTGATGAAATAGGTCACACAGGCAAGGGCATTTTGTTTGGAGAATATATACTTGATGCAGGAACACAGTGGGTGATATATGAGTTGATATTGATGACATTTTACTTTGTATTATGATGAATTGTACTAGCACTCAAATGTATGAGAAAAAAGAGAATAGTTCAAGCTACAGGAAGTAGTGGGGGTGAAAGAAAATGAGATTCAAGTTTGCGTCACAATCTTCCACAACCCCCCCAAAACCATGATGAAGATAAGGATGCAGGTGCCTCCGCTTGTATTCAGGAAGTTTATATCATGAACACGTCTTGTTGGCTTGGCTGAAGAGGAAAAAAATACAGCAAGAGTTCCATTTTTCACTTGGTGGTTAAAATTACCTGCACCAGCACTTCACTTGTGAATTGTGAAGCTTTTTTGTCATTCTGTACAGATGGCTTCTTGGAGAATCTGATAGATGAATGCTCACACTGTAAACTATGTGAACTAAGTCCACAATCTGAACTTCCATTCAATCGGTGCGTCACGGAAAGGGTAGAGGCACTTAGACTGGATGTCTTTTCAAACAGCGCACAATTCTTAATGGCCATTATATGTTTTTTTCTTGCCTTTTGTGAGGCATATTGTGTCTTTTACACTCAAAGTGTGGATTGCCTATTTGTCTTTTCAGAGTCAGGCAAGTTGTATGCCCCCAGCTTTCACGCAAACCTACCGAAACTTGGCTTTTTCCCCGAGTTCAACATTTATATGGTTATCATTTTGCCACTCTAAAGGCTACAAGTTTCCCCAGAGGGTGTGCAGGCTCTTGTCTTTTGGTTCATGTTGTAATGTCCAGGAAAGGGGATATATTCTGTCTTTGATTACTTTTATACAGTATATATATATTATTTTATTTAATTGTTCTGGGTGGGGTTAGTTAGCAATCATGACCAATTAACATTACCCAAGAAGTTCCTCTTTTAACCTTGACAACTAAGGTCCACTAAGTTTAACATGGTAGTTATTCCAACCATGATCCAATCTGCTGGCTCAGTATTGGTGTGGATACAGATGTTATTAAGATGTGTCGCCAGGCCCAGTTCTTAGTATTGTTGTAACGGTCACTTGTAACCGCTTGTGAACACACTGTTCTTGCCGACGGGGGCATCAGATCCAAAACTTACAGGAGGCAAATAAAGGCAAATAAAGGTAATACAAAACTATTTGCCCTTTCGTTTGCAGGACTTTTTGCAGAAAACATTCTATATAAAAAGCAGTTTATCCAGAATATCACGGAAAAATAAAAGTTATGTTAGTAAAATGTTAGTAATAAAGCTGTGTGCATGCACAACCATGTTAAATCTTAAACCTGGAAGTCTGTTTTTAAACGATGATGGACTTACATCTTGGGTAATCATTTTGCATTTCGCTTTTGTCTTTTCTTCCAATTCATTTGGAGTAACTTTGACGTTTCTTTCCATCTCATCTTTGTTTTTTTTACCGTTGTCGCTCTCTGCAATGAACTTGGCAAGTGCAATGTTAATGTGTAATGGACCAAGCTTCATCTAGGTTGTGATTAACCCAAATTATCCTTCAAGTGTGTGAATCATCAAGATCTGGAAATCTAAACTGCTATTTTTCACTCTAGTTACGTTTGTTCTAACTTCTATTCCCTTTATGCAGGATCCCTGTAATCCCTGATGATATAACTGCCTTGTGTGGGCCTCTCTCTTGGACAACAACATCCGCTGTCCGTAATGGATGTTAAATGTGGCTAAACTACCTACACTGAACATGCCCTCCGCATCACAAAGTACAGGTAAAAGCCATTGTATTCCAACACTTCCACCCTGCGCACCTCATCTATATGGGCTGATTTGTCACCAGTCTAACTTCACTGACACGTGTGACACCGGGGAGATGAACTCACCCTCCCCACTGTGACACCCAACACCCCAGCCCCATCCTATCACATACTCTGCTTTCTCGCACAATTAAAAATGCATCAGGGGACGGATTAGATGCACGATCCCCAGCTCTACTGATCCGAAGGGTGAAGCTGTCAGGAAAAAGGATTGTGTGTGTGGGGGGGGGGGTAGATAGACTGGGGAGGGAGGGAGGGAGAGGGATGGATAGGTGGGCAGTCACCCTCCCAAGTCCTTTCCTCTTCTTCCTCCTCCTCCTCCCTCCGTTACTGCAGAGTCCTCCTCCGCCCTCAGCACACACTCAGTCACCTCTTTTATTTACTGCTCCTCCCTCAGCAGTCTCATCCCTCACATGTCCTTTTGGTTGAGTAGCCTATTCCTCCCTCCTCCCTCCCTGGCTGTCCCACTGTCCTCCTTTCTATTCTTCCTCCCGTTCTTTCACTCTTTCTCTTACCCTGTCTTCAACAGCATGCATGGCTTTCACTCCACCTGCCACAGATCTGTTCACATGTAATCCATCTTTACCAGGCCTTTTATTTTGCTATTCTTGCTTCATGATGGGCTGGTCTGCAGGATAAAGCAGCACTGGATCATATTGAGGGGAAATGGATTGTGAAGCTGGTACAGTAGACAGAAAGTTTACAGTAGTGACAAAACAGCACAAACGTAAATGGGTGACACGGGCGTTTCTAGGATTCAAAGAAAGGGGGGGCTTAGCCCCAAGGGGAGTGGCATGTTTGTGCGCGTAGCGCGCGGCAATTTCTTTTGGATATCCATTGTTTCAGACAGTTCATAGATTGGTTCAATCAGAAAGAGGGTGATTTTGCTCTGTAGTTTTGCTTGCATTCAGTATATGATAACACAAGAGACAGAATTTCAGGGTCATAGTGAAATTTGACAACACAAATATGAACTTTTCTCAAATAAAGAGAGAAATAATTTTCCTGCTTGTAAAGGAAAGACGGATAAACTAGCTTTCATATCCGCGTCACTCCCAAATCCTAATTCTTAAAGGGACCGCACACAATGGATGGAGAATGGACCTGACAGTGTCAACTTTATATCGTTAAGTATGATGATAGGCTATTGGATTGTAATTTGAAGGGGGAGAAAACATACAAACCAGAACGCACGCACATATGTAGCATGTTAGAGTTATAAATAACTTGTCCATGTGAGAAACAATAGTTTAATTTAATGACATCACCAAAAAAAACAACATTTTTTTTATCCAGTAATGCCAAATTATTTAGGGGGGCTTCAAAATGTTGTTAAACGGGGGATTACATTCCTGCATCTTTATTATATCAGTATTTAAGAAGGTATTTGATATCTTAATATAGTTAACTGCTGACTTTAACCAGTAAAGTCCCTATGTGAGAAATGTTATAGTATCTTTAAAATACCTCTGATGCTGTTTCTTACGATCCAGGTGAAGATTGGTGCGTTCTATCGTAAGTGGACAAAACCGTTACTTTGGGGTTTTAATGTTTAAAATGGTCATTTATATAGTATATAACAACCATATAATACAGTGCCAACGTTGCTAATTGTATCACTATGCATAATCTTATTAATCCACTTGTTATATGCAGTTTTAGTAGGTTTCCCCATCCTGAGCCCATAGCTTGAACCTATGATGTGCAGCTTAAGCCCTTCTGCAAAGACGTAGATGAGAATAATACGATCTAAACTTTGAATGTGTGGATTTTTAAGAAGCCTTTTTTTTGTTTTATGGTTTGTTTGGAAGCAGCGATAGGAGCCATGGCTGCTTAGACAAAGAAAAGAGCTCCACCGACACATTTTCATTATCATTCTATTATATCATTATGATGTTTTTCAGCCCAACAGTGGGCTTGTAATAATACATAATGAGTCTGAAGTATTTTATCTGATACAAACTGGGCCCGGGAAGAACTGGTCCACTCGTACTTATATTAAGTGTCAGGCTTAGATTGCCTCAACTCAACTGGATGTTTTTGCTTTTCCGCCTAGCTAATAGCATTAGCATGGTGTCATCAGTCTAAATAGCCTTAACACCAAAAAACAACAAACGCATGCATTCCATCACATCTTTCAAAATACAATTAGAGTGATGCTGGCGTATTGTTTTACTTCAAACTCTGTCCTGTGAGCTCGCTACGCTACCAGCTGCTTATTCATTCACAAGTGATCACTGGAGAGTGCACTGAAAATGGTGACTAAATATTTCAAAAGTACTGACTGATTGTCCTACTTTAACTTTAAGCGATGCTGTACACAGTATTCATGTTGAAGTTCAATGATGAAAGCTCAACACACAAAGTCGGATAGTGAGGTGACCGAGTGTCCGCTTGGCTTCATCCAGTCATCCTGGAGCTGCGGAGTGTCCTGCTGACCTGCAGGCTTTTCACACCGGCCAGTCTGATCAATGCCTCCTCACCTCATCGACTGCAGGCCATTCCCAGCTGTCACTTCCTGTCTGAGGTGATGAGCCAGAAAATGCCTCTCCGACTGTCACCTATGCTCCAGGTCTCCTCGCTCTCCTTTATGCCATCAAGCTTCATCCTGCAGTCGCTCCTCCTGCTCCTCCTCCTCGTACAACTCTGCACTCAAGGCAGTTGAAATGAAAATGTGAACGAGTTGCTCCCGATTGAAATTATATGATACTTCCCCTTCCAAGAAAAAGTGCAGCATTCTGAGGAATGGGTGGGGGGGGTAGTCTAGTTTAGCATGAAGATTCAGGGGGAAAGAGCTATCAACATCTTTTAAGCTCAGTAATCCATCCATCCATTTCCGTTCCTCTTATCTGGGGCCGGGTCGTGGAGGTGCTAGGCCTTGAAGGGTATTCCAGAAGACCCTCTCCCCAGCAAAGCTTTCCAGTTCTTCCTGGTGAACACCGAGGTGTTCCAAGGCCAGACAAATATATATATCCCTCCAGTGTGATCTGGGTCTACCTCAGGGCCTCTGACCAGTTGGACGTGCCCGGTAAACCTCTTAAGGGAAGCGTCCAAGTGGCATCCTGATGAGATGCCAGAACCACCTCAGCTGGTTGCCGTCGAAGCGCAAGAGCAGCGTCTCTACTCCGAATATTGATCAGTGCAGCTCTAAAGTTAGAGTTTAAGTCTTCATGTTTGGATTCTTAGGATGGGTGGGAGGGTTGAGGGGTTGAGTCAAACAAACAGACTTTTTTTTTTATTAACCAAAATGTAATGTTGACTTATTTTACTTTCATTTGTTTGCGTAATAAGCAGACTTATTTTGACCCAAGCCACAGTTGTCTGCTAAACCTAACCAAGTACTTTTGTTGTGTAAGCAAACCTGAAAACTAAGTAAACCTACATTGGAAGTTTATTTTGAAAATACAATCTGCGTGTAACAAACCCTTAAGGATGAATTCACCATAGCCTCATAATATAGACTACTATTTGAAAGACTCACTTCATAAAACTTTACTTTTCACATTTGTGCTTACAATTTAACGTTTAGTGTTTCATCACCTCCATCAGTTTCACCGGCTCAACGTTGAGGCAGTGCGGATATTCAACCCATGCAGAAACAAAGGAGGACTGACTTCCATCTTAATGAAATGCTCGGTGACGTTGCTTCTACTTTCTCACTTCCTTCCAGTTGTCCATCCGTGGATGTCAGGACACAAGCCTCACCTTTTCCCAAACAATGATTTATCCAGATCCAGTCGGTCCAAGCCGAGCGATGGTTAATGGCGTTAACTCCACCCCCCCAACACACTTCCTCCACTCCACTCCTCCACCCCCTTTGACATTCACTCTGCACTCAAACTCCATCAGGTCCCAGCTCTGAGAAAATTTGCATCTCTTTGAATGTGACGCTTGAAAAAAAAAAAAAAAAAGAGTCGGGAAGAAGGAAGAGGAGGAAAAAAAAGGAAGACGGGGAAGGGCGGCAGAGGAGGAAGAAGGAGGAATGAGGGAGGGGAGAAGAAAGGGGGGAACTTTGGTGGGTTATATGTGTGTGTGTGTGTGTGTGCGTGTGTGTGTGAAAGGAGGGTGGGGGGTGGTAGGGGGGGTGGGGGTAGGCACTAGATTAAATTTTGCCGTCTAGAAAATGAGAAAAAAGGGCCCCCTCTATCTCCGGGAGTCTACTGGGGAGATCTTTATTCTGATTCTTGTTAGAATTGTTTATCACTGTGACAGAGCAGGCCGGGGTGGAGATAAAGGCAGTGCTCCATCACAGCGTTGACAGTGGTAGGACACGCGCTGGAATGAAAGGAGCCAGGGAAATATTATTAATAGATGCTGACTTGATTTGCCTGGATTGCACGTCAAGAAGTGGGGGCCAGGGCTTGATTGCAGCCCTATGAAGTTCTGTCCAAAAGGGAAGCTATTTTTCATTAAGTGATAGAAGTCTCCCCTCTCTCTGTCTCTGCTGCTGCTCTCCCCTTATGCGTTGCTTTCCAAGGAGCTGATAACTTATGCAGTTTATTCTGAGCATGCTGATTTGTGTCAGTGCAGCAGAGAGTAAGAGGAGAGGATGGAGGGATGGAGGAGGAGTGGGATAAAAAAGTGGGACTTATCACACCTTTCACAATATAGTCCATCTTGCTGGTATAATACTAGTTTTTGGTGAAAAGGTAAAACCCCGGCGTTCACAATTGGCCTATCACCGGCATCTATATACCCATGCAGAGCTGCAGCACCCGCAATCCACCGCCGAGACACCTGCAAAACTCCCCCATCCCTCCTCTCTCTCTCTCTCTCTCTCTCTCTCTCTCTCTCTCTCTCTCTCCCAGCAACAGATAAAAAAGAAGTATATAAAATGTGATTACACAGGCAGCATGTTCATAGGCACTGATACGCCGGGGCACACTTTATTTTTAGAGTGTTGCATTACTAATGGATATACAGGAAGATGAGGATTTACACCCGCCCACATACAATGCAGGCAGATATGAGCAAGCAGAGTCTATGCATCACATTTATGTGCAAAGCATAAAACAACCCCCCCCCCCCCTCCCCCCCTCTCTCTACCACTGAAAAAAGAAGCAAAGAAAAGAAAGAAATTGATTCACAGACGGGGGGGAAATGCAGCTTTTATGTGTCGTGTACAAACTTCTGAGGCGGAATTTAGGAGGTACATTGGAAGTCTGTTTATATTCTCTGGTTAAGACAGCAGCTACGAGTGTGTATGTGCGTATATGTATACGTGTTTCTCAAAAAAAGAAAAATATCGAGGCTGAAGGAAGACCAGAACCAAGAGAGGAGACACCTTTAACCTGCTCCAGCTGGACGGCAGGGCCGGGTAAAGTGTGTGTGTGTGTAGCTCCGTGAGTGTATGTGTGTAGCAGAGACAGATGGAGGAGCCTCAAGCACGGTGAGTGTCTCACTGATTTTTTTTTTTTTTTCTTTTTCAACTTTGGAGTTATTGCTGTAAAAAAGAATAAAAGCTCCACACCTCCATTCCTCCCTGTTTGCACACATCTCTTTCTTTCTCTCTACCTCTTGCTTTTCCTCCTGTGTAATTAAGTCCGTTGCAGTTAATTTATGCACCGATATCTCCAGTCGCTGGCATTCCTGTGAAAATCCTCAAAAACATGGTGAGGCTTTCTTTAATTGGATTCTATTGGCAGCACACTGTTTCACCGCTAACATTTACCATATGAAATTCTTAGATTGGCAAATATTTCCTCAAGTGTAATATATTGGGTTATTTTTCTCTCCCTCCCCCCACATGTGACATTTGCTGATATTTTCAGGTTATTTGTAACAATGGATGCTGATCAAAGATTATCTTTTATTTCTTTCATCTTCACATAACATTCGTCTGCAGGTAGATATGAGAGAAGTGCTCGTGCGGATGAAGTTGATGAAGAAAAAGCTACAGGTCAGAATGTTCTGTATTTACTTTCAATGCAGTTATTCTTCTATGATAATAAACCGCACATAATAAATTAAAAGGAGATGGTGTAAGATGAAAATGCCTCTGTGTCTCTATGTGTGTGTGCATGCAGGGGAGTGGGATTTCATTCAGCTCATTTAAATCTGAACTAATTCACGAAAAGCTCGAGTGGGCTTGTTCTGCTAACTGGGGTCAACAGTTTCAAATGAGCTATTAAACGACTGCTGGAAGTGACAAATCTCGGAGTGTAATTCGAGAGCCTCTTTAGGTGCGACTTTCTCTCTTAATAACTTCTCCAGATATGTGAGAAAACTATTAATTGCGGCACTTAAATGCTGCTGTGTGCCACACCCCACGCCACGAGGAGCTTGACTTATTTCCTCTCCCCATGCTCTGAAGTAGGTGGCGACTTACATTCCCAGGAACAATGGGCGAATATTCATCAAACGTCTCCTTCGATTTTTCCTGGTATCATTCTCTTTTTTCCCCTCTCTCTCTCTCTCGTCCCCTCCTCTCTCAGATCCCTCGCTCTTAAAATATGTCTCGCTAAATTGCTGCCGACACATCTGCATATTTGGTTTTCTGTAAAATATTTGATTGCTCCGTCCATTAGCTGTGACAGTGTGTGTTAAGGCTTGGTGGCATATAGGATCTCTCGCTCTCTCTCAGTAGCGAAGAGATTGAATAATCGAACTGCCTTTGCTTTGAGAAAAATAGGAAAAAAGAAGAGAAAGATTTATCAATTATCTTGGATTTTCAGTGAACGAGTGACTGTTTATTAGCCTTAAATCATCCGCTAAAACAAAGCAAACAATATATTTCTGTGTATTGTGCTGCAGCATCGTCTACAGCACAGAACAGCTGTTAATCTGCCATGCAGTCAGATGCTGCAGGTAGGCGTTTGTTCAGCCATTTTTCTGTCTCACAAGTAGGAGTTTGTACTTTGAGGTCAGCCAAAAACAAAACTGCAGATTGCTGATTGTTTCTGGTTTTTTTTCTTCTTCTTTTCTCTTTGTTGCTGGAAATCTGAAGTCTGATGAGTGAATGTGTTTTGCTGCCGTTCCTCCAGCGTGGTCAATTTGCACCGCAGCGATATTAAGATGATTTTGCCCCCGAGAAGCTCCCATTTGATTATGAAATGGCTAAACGGTGTGAGGAGTGTTTCCAGCATCTGGTTATTAGACGGCTGTATTCATTATATGTTATTGTTGACACCCCTCTGTGATCAAAAGTGGAATCTGGGTGTAATTCTATCAGCGAGTACGGAGCATATTCACAGAAGGAAGCAGCAGCAGCAGTCGGTACACAAATGGAAAGCCGTGTGTTTTCATCTTACATGAAGTGACTGGAGTCAAAAAGCCTTGTAGTCCGAAGAGGTCACAACACCTATTCATTTTGACCAGAATGGGACTTTTTTGTGATTCTTTTTTTTTTACACTAAAACTATAAAACCCCTTGAAATGTATTTTTTTTGTGAAAACTAAACGAAATGATGTAAAAAATAAACTAAACTGCAATCACCTGGCGTGCAGTTATTTAGCTAACAGGTAGCAAAACAACAGAGCCAGATCACGCTAAAGATAGCTGGAGACACAACCATGACCAGCGTTAGCTGTGATAAAATGAGCTAATGCTTGAAAAGAAGGATGTAAATAACTATCCAACATCTTGATAATAAACAAGGCATTAAAGTTAGAAAATAAATTAGACGACTAAAATATTATAGAAAAAAATAATATTTTAATAAGATGAAATCTTGTTAATTTACTTTGTTCCCCGGCATATGAAGCAGTCGGTAATGGCAGTTGTGATATATAGAAAAACATCACCTGATCTAGTCCTGCTAAAACATGCACTTATGGTACAGTAGCATAGCTGCCAACATATGTGAATGTATTAAATTGTGAAATTATTTATTATTTTGATTTCAATATAAGTTTGACTTGCTTCAACAGACACAACAGACAAAGTAAGTAAGTGAACCTTGAGTCATTCGTCAAAAATAATTTTCTTCTCAAAGAAACTTTGACGATAAAGATAAAATACCACATGTTGTTTGTAGATACTGTGTTTTACCCTCGCATTCACTGAATATTTGCTAAAGGCAGTTTTTATATCATGTATTATTATGAATGTTCTGTGCCAACGATGGCATGAAACAGATGTTTTACCATCTATCTGTAATGCACTTTGCCTGGCCAGTCTTCAACTTCAAACCCTTTTTTTTTACTCACAATCACGATCCATGAGTAGATATGACTTCATTTTAACACACACACACACACACACACGTAAAAACATAACACATACAAACGTGCCATAAAATGTTGTTGCACAGATAATCTCAACCTTCTGGTTACAGTACAACATGTCCCTGTTGAACATGAAAAAAGTAATTTGAAGATTTGACCTCTCGGCTCTAACATCTGCAAGGATTCTTTTTCCATAGCTGCCCATGATATATAGAAAGTGGAAGGGAAAGAACAATATTGTATGTTTTAAGGACAGAATATGAGTGATGGTACACAACCAAACAAAAAAAAACCTGTGATCATTTTACCACTTTTTTTACAATGTTGATGCTTCTTCGCTAAATGTGGAACATTGCATCTGTGATAAGGAAGTACACATGACCACAGAGAGCACAGCACGCTGGCAAACAAGCTGGCACAGTCACAGCCATGTGGGGTGATGAAAGGTCAGGGCTTGTAGAAAAACAAGATGCACAACTCTAACTGCTTACCACCAGTTTGTCCTTCCCGCTAAATGTCAGCGGCCCCCTTTCCTCTCAACTGGGACAAATGAGTGTGGCACCGGGGCGGGTATCGCTTTCCTATGGCGGCCTCTTTGTACCACTCCGGTGAGAGAAAGAGAAAGAGGCGACCTTGTGGTTGCTGTTTTTTTTATTGTCGCCGCCCTGAGAAAACCCCCTCACCCCCCCTCACGAAAGAAACAAAAAAAAAGAAAAGCAAAAGAGAAGAAAAGAAGACATGGAGGTGGAGGAGGAGGGCTTGTTTTGCTGGTTGTTATCTCCTCACTCTGCTGCAGCTGCCTCGTCGCGCCGCACAAACACCTGCCGGCCTTCCGTAACACCGAGAGAAAAGTCAATTCTGCCATGTGATAACCCGGCCTCGTCTGTGCACCTTGTGGACGTGGTTAAGATGCTTTGACACCACTCTCTCCCAGCTTCGCTCAACCACTCGCTCCATTTCGGCTTGTTTACTCACTATTTATGATTTTATTTTTTCCTCCTCTCTTGCACACACGCGCTTCTCTCTCTCCTCGGCTGCCTTTGATCTGGGCGTTCAGAAGTGTTTTTTTTTGAAAACGCTCCTCTTTTGTTCCCCCTCGGTCCCCGTCCTTTCTTTCCTCCGAGTGGCGTCTTCAGAAGAGTAGAAGCGTCCAATTCTGTCACATTTCTCTGTCGTCTTTGTGTGTGTGTTTGTGCTGGAGTGTGTTTCTGCGTGTGTCTACTGTACTGTGTGGGCCTTTGCAAACCGGCTACACAATAGCCTTGTGACTTTACAATAGCTGCTGTGGCGTTATCTTGACAGCGGAGGAGAGGCCCCTTTTGTCTACGGCGGGCGACGTCGGCAGAGGGCTCCGTGTCCAACAGCTCGGCTTCCCTGTGAAGGACTTTGCCCACCATAGAAAGCAAAGGGTTAATGGTTGGATTCCGTTTGACATACGTGACATACCCCGCTTGGAAAATACGAGTTGGCAACAACAGAGGAAAGAGGGAGGAGAGGTCGAGAGGCCTTTATCGGATCCTCAAACTCTCTTATTGAGGCTCTTCAGACCACGAGGTCTCTGAAAGCCCATGTAGCATGTCATGTAACCTCCATGATGTGCCTCTGACAATAGCCACGGCCTCGGATGACACAAAGACAGTTAAAGCTCCGCTTAGAGAGAAGAGGCAGCCTTTAGAAAAGTTGTGACCACAGTTTGACTGTGAGTGTACTAGCGGGGTAAATGTCACTCTCGCTCTACAAAACCTGCAAATCAACTCGGCTGAACCTGCCAGAGAGGATGAATCTGCTTCATTACAAAGTGTATTTGCGTGAGCTTGTTCTGTTGTAAACACCCTTTGAGAGACTTCAAGAAGGTACTGCTCTTGACCAAGAAAAAATCCCGCGCACAGCCGCGCATGAAACCACAATGCGTCGTTTTCACACTTCAGTTCTTGTATGGATCAAACAAGTGTTGTATAAGTGAGACTTACCTCCCCTGCTTGCAGTCTTTGTGTGGAGCTGCCAGCTGCTGGGTGTAGTTTCAACAGGTACAATATGAGAGTGGTATTAATCAATCTATTAACTCTCAACCAGCAGAGAAATAAAGTGTGTATTGGACAGAGTAAAGGGGGATTAGAGGACCCGGCAGTCCTGTCTGGACCTGAGTTGCCGTAGCATACACTACCCTCCTGAAAGAACCAGAATCCCCTTTATTGGCCGAGTATGCCTACACACTCAAGGGATGTCTCAGTAGCTCTCATAGCCTTACTTACAGAGAGAACAGAGAACAAACTGCAGGAAGGAAACGAGCACAGACCCACAGCTAAACTAAGAAAATAAATGGAGACGACGGTAAGAAGCAAAAATAAAGCTTTAATGTGTGTAAATACAAATGTAGAGGTCACAGTTTGGTGGTCTTGTTTGAGCGAAAGGCCAATTAGTTATATGCATAAGCATGCAGTAAAAATAGCCAAATTGCCATAAATACACCAATAAATATGTGGAAATGTGTTATTTTCTGCCTTAGTCTTGGATGAGTTGCATCTCCTGTGAGTTGTGGTACAAGAGTATGTTTCTGGTTCATCACTCCTTTTGCAATTATTTTAGATTTGCAGTTATAGTGCCAGACAATGGCATAAACAATCACAGAGAAGTTTAAATTGAGTGAGCTAGATCAGGAGAAACACCCAAAACAGGTGAAATTATCGTGGGGAAAAAACACGTACGAAATGTAACACCTTTCTTGGAATTCTCCTAATCCCAAATCTGAATTTCCAATGAGGTTTTCTGATGACACGGTCAGAAAAAAGAAGCACAGTCTGTAGCCACCAATCTCTCCCACCTCTTGCTCCCTCTGGATTCACTGAGGTATAATCCCAGCGGTCAGCTCACGAGAGCCATTGTCCTCCTAAGGGGATAAACCGGTGTGGATTGGATTTTTAATGGCATTAGCGGCCCCAAGAAGCAGTGACCAGTAAGAGGATTGTGAAGTTACAGGCACCTCTGAGGGCCTGCAGATAAAACTCTGGGATTGTAACAGCTCGGCTGATTGCGTGTCTGGGTCCTCCCTGACTTTCTGCATCAAAACATTTCCTAGAAGCGTGAATGACCCCGTATGATGTGGAAGCAGTATAGGCAGCTAGTCCAGGCTCTCTCCGCTGTCACCTTTCCTCCTTTCCTGGAGCTTTCAATCAATGCCACAGCCTGCTTAGAGCGGCCTGAACCTGCCTCTGACTGGTTTAAAGGTTCTGCTGATTGATGCCACAGTTTAGCTGGATTATAGGGTCAAAAAAAGGAGTCTAATCCACCACTCTCTCTCCCAGTCAAAAGAATACAGGTGGAAATGACTCAGAGCAGCGGTGACATCGTAATGGGAGAGATTGAGCTGTGAAGAGAGGGGAGGGAAGTACCGGATGTGTCCACTAGGGGAGCCCCTCTCTATGAAACTACTCCCTACAGTGTGTGAACGCTGAAGGACTCCGCTCTCTGCCTCCTCAGCCGCCAGTGACATGTTTTCAGCAAAATAAATGATTTGCCTCAGAATAATGCTGATGGACCACAATTCATTTATTCAATCAAATCATTGTCTAATTATATAGAACAGGATACAAACCCCATACAGTATGTATGTTCCTCTAATTTAAAATTGCTCTACTTTCTTTTTTTGACATTTATTACTATTAATTTATTACAATTTTTTTTTCGAATTTGACCTATCGTGTAGTGACAAGAGCATGTTTCATTTTACCCAGGTCTTTTATAATAGAAATACGGTTGAATTTAATTTATAGAATCTATATTGTATCAACTTTAAAAAATAAAATTATGTTTTAGGACAAAAGGTGAAACTAAAATATACCTAAAATAAACCTCAAATATATTCAAGGTAACAAAAAAATTAAACTCGACATGCTGTTTGGGTCTGTTTGATCCACTTCGACCCATTTGAGGGCAGTAAAACACCCTAATGTTCTCTGTACATGCATCATAATAACCGGTGTACACAGGGGACCATTGACAGAGCCAGACGAAGTGGAATTATGTTCTTATAGAGCTGAAACTACTAGTTGATTCATTAATTAGGTAATCAACAGAAAAATAATATTTATTCTTATTTATAAAGTCTTCTTTCCAGCAAAAATATGAAACGTTTCCAAATCCGAGCCTCTGAATGGTGAGAATGGTGATATTTTGAGTTTAGAACAGGAATATTAGGATAGTGTAATGACATGTGTCTCTTTTTCCTGCCATTTTGAAGGCAAAAACAATTTGTCATTGATCCAGAGATTAACCAATGCTGAAAATAATAATTTGTTGCAGCCTTCTAATTGCTTTATCTTGATACATTATGACCTTGATAAGTAGGGCTAATGGCAGGGCTGTCACATCACTTTTATCTACGTGTACTCGGTGTTAAACTGGCACCTGAGTGTTCATGCGGGCGTGTACAGGTAGAGCATAATGTTTTATAATGGATCAGTGAGAGGAGGGTTAATTGATGGTGAGGGTAAACCCCACAATTTGAAAATGTTCTTGCCTTCTTTGAATTCAATACAATTCATAAAGCATATTTTAGCTGTCGCTGAATGCTCTCCTCCCTCAGTTTAAATAGGAACATAATGATTGTGAATGTTTTTTGTTTTTTCATTAAGAAGTGGTAAAATCTAAAGAGCACACTCTCCCTGCTCTCTAAAACATTTTAGGGATTAAAAATGAATCACCTATTTGTTCATGCTTGTTCGTATGACAAAGATCTGGGGTTAAGAATTTAGTAATTAGGAGGGAATACTTGTGTGTAAAAGTTTAAAATATCTCCTTCAGGCCTCTCCATTCTCTTGGTGCTTCTTGGGAATAGGTTCTCCTCAGCTGTACCACACTTACCATCCACAGAGGATCGGCACAGCCCGCTCTTATTGTTGATGTGCTGATGGAGCCGTCGGTCGCCCGTAAACGATCACCGGCCGACGTGATTGACACCGGGACACTGCTTGCTGATCAGTAAAGCCACAAAGGTTAGTGACTGGATGTAAAACTCAATATGCTATTGATTAACAATTACTTGGCGCTGCAGATACAACCAGGGTTGTATTTAAATCACGGAGTAGACTTGCCACTTGCATTCTAATTTGCAGTCATTAGATGAGTTTTCTGCCTGTACTCTCCCTCTCTCCCTCTCCCTCTCTCTCTCACACACACACACCCACACACACCCACACACACACACACACACACACACACACACACACACACACACACAC
>NW_022280066.1:2010542-2050045 GCF_004355925.1 Anarrhichthys ocellatus | reverse complement strand
CACACACACACACACACACACACACACACACACACACACACACACACTCTTTTATGTGACACCAGTTACTACTGTAGGTGTACAGAAGTGGTAATAATAATAATAAAAACATGCAAATAAGAATCAAGTCAGTGGAGCAATAAATGATAGAGTTAGATAGAGAGGATAAAGATTTTTTATTTTTTTTTGGTTTGCATTCTCTGACTCTCACTAACAAAAGAGGGCAGTATGATGACATTGACGGAAAGCAAACTTTGACTGAAACACACACCCCGCTCATTGTGTGTGTGTGTGTGTGTGTGTGAGAGAGAGAGAGCGAGAGAGAAACTTTCTTAATGTGTACGTGTGTGGTATTCGGAGAGGTATGTGTGTGTGTGTGTGTGTGTAGCGTGTCTTTACTAATGTGCTCAATGTATGCAATTACTCATTCATGTGGATGTGTGTGAATGAGTGCACATGCCCAAATATACACACCCCCTTTTATACCCACACAAAGACACACACACACACACACACAGAGAGAGAGAGAGAGAGAGAGAGAGAGAGACACATGCAGCACAGTTGTGGAACACATTAAGGCATTATGAAAACACGGTAAAATACGTGTGTGTATGTGCAGCGGGGGGTGAATTTTTTTTACCTAATCAGACTGTAGGAGACCAAAAATATATATATATATTTTTTTTTTTTTCCCCCAATTTTACAACCTGCCTCCAAGAAAAGAAAAAAAAAGTTAAGAGCAGGTTTTAATGTGCAAAAAAGTGCACCGATTTTCTTTTCATGTGTGCACCATTAAATGCTTTTCAGTCTATAACCCCAATCTGAAAAAAAGAAGAAGGAAAAAAAAAAATCCTCATGAAACTTCAATGTGCAGCTAACAGGTGTACATTCACTGTCTAGACGAAATAGAAATCATCATACACTTAAGTAACAGTGTGAGAATCCAACAGGAAGCAAGGTGTGAAACTGAGTTCTCCGTGTTGTAATTACATCATAAGCGCTGGAAAGCCTTTGACCGGCGTAACCCTGGTTAGCATTCAACAAACACTTGTCTCTGGGATGAAAGACTCATTGAAAGCCAGCCTGCTAATGATAGTATACTCAAACAATCAGGGCAGAGCACACATTGGCCCCCATCTCGCATGACGACAAACGCCAGTCCTAAATACGATGGCATCGCTGCTGCGTGTTGGAACGGGCTCCTGGTGTGCGGCGCCAACTCGGCCCGCCGCTGCCAAGCATTCTTCAGATTTCATTAGGTAATAGCTCATTCATTACTGAGGCTGGGACCGGGGCTGCAGCCGCCATTAAAGCCTGATCACACAAGATGCACACACACACACGCGCACACACACGCATGCTGCAAACACATATGCACAGAAACATAACGGTCACAGAGAAGTGGCTCGTACTGGAGGCATGCTTTCCCCATGTACACACACATACACACCCAAGGCTTAAAGTTATAATTTGGCTAAAACCTCCCCCAGGCCTCAGGGACCCTCCCTGGGTCCCTTCACCCTTCAGTGAGCACACTTGCTGGAGGCCACTTTCCTTTGTCCCCCCCCCCCCCCCCCATCCACCCTTCTCTACTGGCCATGTGTAGAGGCCCAAACAGCTGGGCCCTGGATTCCCCCGCTTTTGTATGAGTATGTCTCTGTGCATTTGTGTGTGTGTGTGTGTGTGTGTGTGTGTGTTTAAACCTGCATGCATGACTGAAGGTCTTCCTGCATTTGCAAGGATAGGAAGAAAAGGGTGTATTGTGCAGCCATAATCCACAAATCTATTGTTATCATCTGGCTCTGACTGGGTGTTTGATACTGATACATTAATATTTTAAATATGACCATTTTTTTTAAAGTAAAACAGATACAATGCAGATTCAAAATGTCACCCTGAATTTGCAGTCTTCTAAAACACTATTCGGAGCAGAGTTTCTCAAACTGAGGATGGTGTCCCCATGTTGGGTCACTGGGTAAGTAGATGGGGTCAAGGGGACAAATTGATAATTGAGCATGAAAATTCAATAATTGATATTCGTTTGATATGTTCTAAGCAGATAAAAATCCTTACATCTGTCTCTTGAGTAGTTGTCTGTAACAATATATATTGATGACTAAATTGGAACCAAGCTAAATTAATATCCATCGTTATATTGAATAAGAGATTAGAACTCAAAAACTCAGCTAATCTGCTTTACTATGGGTAGCTGTGGTTTGAGTAGATTTCACTGACATAGTAACATGAGAGAGATAATTGTGTTGCCCTGGCAACATAAGCAAACAACTCCCCACTTCATAAAAATAAATACGTAATTATGCTCCCTATCCCCCGAACAGAGTTGGGTAATTTTATCTTTCGCGACTCACGATCTTAGAGACGAGCTGCACCTAACTGGAAATCTTTACCTTCTCTTGAGATGTTTACAAATATTTCAAAATCTCCATATCAACTTAACAAGGCCACAATATTTTGGCTGTGATTGTAGAGTTAGAGTGCAGCTTTTACAACAATGTGGCCAACTCATTACTTCACAATGGGACATTTCTAATATCCACGTGTCCCATCAGAGATAAACTGTCATTGTTCAGTAAGATGGCCCACATGTAGCCATATTCACACTAGGAGGCGGCTACAGTATCTGCTCACCTCTCTTTCACCTGAGACCTAACACCTTGGAAACCGCTGCTGCATACCTGCATGTTTTACACATCCTTTGACCAAGATTACAGTCGCAATTTAAATACAGCTCTGAATAGTTAATTTGCCATTAAATTCAGGGGGGGGGGGGGGGGGGGGGGGGGGGGGGGGGGGGGATGTGAGCACTGTTTGAATAGGGCCAAGTGTGACCGTGGAATCGCCATGGCGTCTTAAATGGATTCAGTACAGGAGCCCCCCCCCTCCCCCGGGTTTCCCCCGAGAGAGCCCCGAGTAATACATCATATTGCTCTTAAACTAGCTATTAACCACAGTGAGGAGAGAGACAGAGGGGGAGGGAGGGAAAAGGGGAGGGCAAATTAAGCAATGTTCACAGAGTCATTCTCATACAATAACTCACCATTAACCTAAGCACTAAAAGGCTTGCCGTCTCCCTCTGTTATACGTGCCTTTAATTGATTCTCGTAGTCCCTTTGCGGGCCAGAGAAGGAAGAGGGGAAAGAATGAGGAGGAAACTTGCAGATGAGATGCGATTCTCTCTATTTTCCCTCCCTGGCAGAGTGTTTAAACTGGCTCCAGTGCCTGTGCATCAGCCACGTGGATAGCAGATATGTTGCTTAATCAAGTCGACAGGATCTGAAAACCTATTCACCAACTCCATGTCCGTGCATCTCCAATTAAAAAAAGGCCCAGCCCATATACGCATGGTAATGAGAGAATCCGAGGAAAATTAGATATGCAGCGCTAATCTGTGGCTGTAAAGGGAAGAAATAAGATTAGGATGTAATCCACCAGTATCCATTACTGCTGCTCAAACTGTCCCATACACCGGCAAAGGTTAACGTACGAAACAAAAAACAAACAACTCCGTGATGAGGTTTGCTCAAGATGTGTGATTGAAATCCCATCCCGCAAATTAACATACATATATGCAAATGAGCTCCTAATTAATTGCAAAACATATTTTTGATTAAATACTCCAAACGTCATGATTCTAATCTTGACCGGGAATGGAAGAAATAAAGTTTTTAATTAACTTCGCCGGTTAAACCTCATCAACACTTTGAATGGAGTTTAATTAGGACACCGCCCTCTCTTCTTATTTCTCAACGGTGAAATCAAAAATCAGCCATTGTTATCACATTTGTAATGCAACCAGTGTGGGAGATGAGGCCGCGATAAATGAGCAGGGTCCTGATTTTCATACGCAAAGTAAAATAATGCTGGTAATTGGCAGATATTCTAATATTGATTAAATTAGATGGGAAACACTCCTTTCATTAAGGCGCTATGATATAGCCTAATTCTGATCATCTTCTCTGTGTCTTTGGGATTACCAATTAAATAGGCTTTGTGGAGGTTTTTCAGACCGGCGGACGACAGAGGGCTAAATGTTTGCGTGAGTGGAAGTGCGCCCGTCGTCTCCCTCCATACTGTTTACCAAGGACTGTGTTTGTGTGGGAAGTCATGGTTAATGATGTATTCATCCTTTCTTGCTGTGGAACTCCAAGCCCAACTCAACGGGTATTGTGCTCAATTATGTGGAGAGGGAGAGCTGATAATGAAAACTAACATGAAGCTCCTGAGTGGATGAAGATGTGTGTGTGTGTGTGTGTGGGGGGGGGTTACAGAGGGAGAGAGAGTGTGTGCTAGCTGGCATAACTGTATCCCTTTTCTTTCATCATGCCCAGGCAGAAGCCACAACTCCTCTCAGTTTCTCAAATGAATCTTTCAAATCCTCCAAAACTTTCAGCCTCCCTCCCCAACCAGCTCCACTAAAGCAGCCGTCCACTCAAGAGTATAAGGAGGCTTATTGGGGGATAAGACCCTGCGAGGTGCTCGAGGTGAGATAACCAATTACCCATGATCACTTTTGACTCTTCTAATCTCCCCGCTGTATCGGCGGGATTTAGCTGCGGCAGCACCTGTGAAACCCGGCCATCTACAATCTGCTGCCGTCCGCCTTTGTTATTCTAATGTCAGCCACTTGACTCATGCACTTGTGTCAAAGGGGATAAGCACCTGCTGGGTGTGGAGGGGGGGCTGAGGCCCTGTGACCTCTTCCGAGCAGACAGTGTGGATAGATAAGTAGGATTTGGTCGAAGACTCGCAGAGTTTCATCAGGTCTCTCTCTCGGAGCAAGCCGCTGTCTTTCCCATGGAAACAGAACGACACACATGGAGGTTATAAAAACCACATGTGGCTGCGGTGTCATTGCAGCAGAACTTGTTTTTCAAAGTGCGTGACGAAGTGTGCTGGTTCACAGATCCGATCAGTTCCGCTTCCAACAGATTTTTCAACTTCGGCATCCAAAAGTTACGAGGATGGAACTTTATGGGCTGCCTGTCTCAAACCAATGTTTAAAATGCAATCTAGACAGAGCGCTTTTCTTTGTCATCGTCTGCCTGGTGGATGACAGGCTCGAGACTTCGAAATTATTTGTCCCAAACAAACATGCTGATCCAATCGGCTTGGGCTCCGAGGCGGAGCCCTCCAAGCCGCAATCCGCACTGATTCATCATTTCTCATCTTTTCACTCCTGCTGTCAATCAAGATGCCTGAGGCCAATGAGGTCAGCAGATGCACTTCATTTGTAAATGTGAGCGGGTCTTGAGCAATGCTGGCAAAAGTCTCTGACAAGAATATATGACTTGTCAAAACAGCAGGTTCTCTCCCGGTTATCTACAGAAGACTGAGTGAGCAAAATGATCCTTGTGCATGTGCTATTCCCTGGTTATGTACTTTATCGTTACTTATCCAATAAGTCTCAAAGTCATCATGCATCCAAACAGGAATCAGGAACGTGCTGAATATGAATATGAATTACTTTTTTAGATGTTTTGTTTATCTGCCGAGGCCATTTGTAGATCATCACAGATGTATCAGTTTTGGAGTATTTCTTGGACAAACACGAAAAAGCAGAATTGCTAAACAGATGTTTTAGTTAGTTTTTTTACTGTGTTGCCATTACATGCTTTATCCTCCAGAGATCAGTGATGTAAGTTTATTCTTAACCTGTAAAATATACTGCTAAAAATGAATATATTATCATCTTTAATAACCATTTTAAAAAGTTGGTGTTACATTCCTAATAAGTTGACACGAATAGCTTTATTAATGGTTATTACATATAAAGCATACTATTAAAACCTTAATTTCACCAGAGCGTGAAAACTTCCTTTTGACCGATTAAAACATCTTGCGTCATAGCGTGTTCAAAGAGTTTGAAGTGAGCTCGTGTGCATTAGTGCACATATACATACAAGCTGCATTGCAACGTGCAGAGATTGAGAGCTTAACGCTTTGCTATAATGGCATGATGAAAGGTACATTAAGAGAATCAGAGAGGCACTAAAGTACAGTATCTGCTGTGGGACCAGTTTGTCTTGCCAGTCTGGCTCCTCACCAACCTTTAAGAAATGTCAAGTGGCTCGTGCAATTGAGGGATACTTTCACATCGTCGAGTCTCTCCTGCACTGTAGGGCATTCAGGAGCTGCATGAGAATACCAGAGGTTTCTGGGAGGGCAGCAGGTACGACAGAGGGCTCCAGCTACTGATGGAAGAGAATATTTCCGGCCCGGGCTCTGGATTTATGGAGAGAACTGTCAGACATGCTGTTAAAAAGGCCATCTGTTGTCCAGACTAGATGGTGGGTTTAGTATCACCGACCAACGTGACAAACGTGGTTCTGAAGTTAATGGCCAGTTGTTAATGTGGAAAGTAAAGTAGAGAGAAAGTTTCCAGCCACATTCACCATTTGGCTGGAGTTAGTTCTCTGAGATTCGGGCATTCATTACAGTTTCACAAGGATTTTTCTTTTTTTTTTGTAAAAATGTATGTAGAAGTCACCAAGTGGGGCTGCAGCAGAGACGAGCATCACTAATTGATTCCCGAGATTCATCTTTTACCGCTCTGCCCAAATGAAGCCCTACAGTTGGGTTTGGACGTTCACGAGAAGTCGTGCAAATTAAGAAAGAAATCCCAACTGAAACTAAATTCTTTGGAATTAAATCACTTCCAAAGAATGCTGAACTCATCAATATTAGGTCTTGGGCTTTATATTTCCCTTGGTGTAAAGTCTCACAGATCAGTGGGTTTGACCTCTCAGGAGTGCATGGCTTCTGAATGTAACGTTCATTGTCTACATTGTTCAAACAGCTGCTGCCATTTAGAGCTGTAAACATGTGCTGTTGCCGAGAGGAGCTTTAAAAGAGATGCACCTTCGAATCCAACTGGTTTATTAAAGGTGAGTAATGAGGATTTGATCCAGTTTCTCACCGAAAGGCTTTGTGTGCATCCTCAAGGTCTAACACACACATTGCAAGCTGCATTACTCACATAATGTTTAGTTCTTCAAAATGTATTTACACATTGCTACATTTTAAGGCTCATTTATACCACCAACTGTTGCTGTGCATTAGTTGTCTGCAGTTTGCAAAGATATACATGATGCCAACCCCATACATCTGATGTTGGAACAGATGGATACAGAGCCTGCTCAACAATTCACTGCTCTACAGCACCAGTATAACCTCAGTCAATAGAAGTAAAAATTACGTACAACTTGGTCTTAGTTTCATTGTTTTGGCCATCAACAACAGTTGTTATAAGAATATACCAACCAAAGTGAGCTGTTGCTGAGATCAATATGGTTATAATGATGCCCGACAGCCAACTCATCTTCACACATTCGTCAGTGACTTTGTGACCATTGCAAACATGACTCATAGGTTTGTCTCCTTATCTATAACTAATTAATTAATCAAAATCAACTTTATGGTTTTGGTAAAAGTCTCCCCACTCCCATCAACCTGGTTTCCAGCAGCAGCATGCAGGAGCACGCAGCCGTTTTCAGCAAGACAACTCTGATAAACCCACTGGCAGCACCACTCAGCAGAAAGACACTGTAAGAGACTATTCTGCTTATAGCAACTACAGACTCTCCAGTTGGTGGAGACAAAATAGGAGCTAAATACTCATTTTGCTCTGCTGTATGTGTTAACAGGCAAATGTTTGACGAATTTGTCATCTCGTACATATTCCTCCGTATGAGATGTTTTCTACAGCTCGTTCTGCTGCCCACCAAGTTTAGACTAAAGCTACTTGGTTAAACATTCTTATACAAATATCACACTACTTCCAACTTTAATTCAGACAGAAAACAGTCATTATCGCAACTAAATGAGGAGGTTTGCTGTTCAGAAAACATACATTTAGGTAATTTTAAACAAATGACCAACTTTATGCTGATGACAGTCCCTCCAGAGCGTCAGAGACAGGATCGGTCACACCATCAGAGAAGTGGTAAACAAGCCAACATTAAAGCCACATTATCTCCAACTCTTTATTTGGAGGGAAAAACTGAAAGTGAGTGCACAAAATGTTTTTAATAATCCACTGCATAGCTTCGGCAAGTATGGTAAGTCAAAGTTAAAGTCTGGGCTGTAGGAGATTCTGGGGAACCTGCATGATTTGGTCAGAATCTGAGCCTGTGACAAGCATTGAGAATAAGAAATAAGACTGTTTCATAACCATGTAAAAACTACAAAAATAAGACTGATGTTTTATCCTTCAACTTTCCCATCAAACCCTGAAAGCAGTGGTGTCTTTGTATACTAACCTTGGCTCTCATTTTGTCCAGGGGCCTGGACTGACAATAAAATCACGTATCACCTCTTTACAGCAGCGTGTGGATACAGAGGTCCCGCAGAGACGCTCTTTGCCCATTTTCCCACCACATACCCTTCCAGCAGGGAAAATCTGACCCATCTAAGGATTTCCAAGCCAGACAGGATAATCTGACATGCTCTAAGATGACACTGCTGCTCTCCGCTCCATCTCACTTTCCCCCTCTTTCCCCTCCCATCTCAAGTCGGGGTGCCGAGCTAGCACAAATGAGAGACACTTTGAAAAATAAGCTGCTCATTTGGGACTGAGTGGATTCAGATGGTTGGCCAGTGCTCAAACACACAGCGAAAAAAGTGGGCGGTTGGGTCAGCTTATTATTTCAGTGGATACAAGGCGCTGATGTTCTCCCTCATATGGCATTTTCTCAATCAAAAAGCCTTGGCCACTAGAATGTGGGCCAATATCTTTCCATCCACCTCTTCATCTCTTCAGCCAAAGTCTTCATTCACTGGTCATGAAGGTCAGACCTGCCTCACATTTGATAAAACTATGGTGAAATGTCTCTATTCTGTGACCGGAGAAAGTCTGGAGAAGTCTGAAGGCAAGTCAAAAGCAAGAACCCTAAGAGAATAAGTTCATGTTACACTCTATTGCACAGACTTTTAGGACTTAAATGCCAAATAACCAACCAGGAGTCTTAAAACTACACCATGTAACTTATTAAAGACGAGATAACACGTTCTTTTGTTTTTTTTTCTAAATGAAAAGTTCATGTCATTAGTAATGAAACACACCCATACTGAAATTCAATACTTAACGAGTGGTTGCTAATATTAGCTAATGCTAATACACTTTGGATTAACAAACGCTAACATGGTCAATGAAACCTATTTGAAAATTATATTTAAAAGATTTTTGGAGAGGTGTAGATTTGTTTACCAGCCAGACATATCGGTAAACTACTGCGGGAACCAGACTCCTGTGGCCATCCAAGTATACAATAGTACAATACATATATAGTATACAATACAATTGGTTTTTAATAGTTTCTCTCGAAATGTTTCAAATGATATTACAGAGGCCGTTTCACCTTGTCTATGTTGAAGCTTTAATTTACACTTCTATGTTTTTAATCAAATTAAGACAAACTAATACAAACCTATGACAGGCAGTATCATTGCACAATGAACAGAATCATGAAGTGGATGACGGGCAATAAGGGCCCAACAGCGAACTCTTGCCCAGTGCCCCCTTAACCTTTTCCAATAGAGTCCATATCCATAAAGAACTTCATTTTGAAGAAAAAGGTTAAAATGGTGGCATCTCATATAAAAAATGGAGAGATGTTTAGTTTTTTATCCTGGGCTTTATTTGTTTGCAAGTTTGAACAGTTTTCTCCAGATAAAGTCACTCTAAGTAAAACAGTGTGAGAGGCTGCAGGCTGACCTATATACCTTTAGCCTCCAAACACAGCTCAGCCAGAAACCTCAAATGGAGGGCTGTGTGTGACACAGGAAGGGGTTAACATGAGTCTTGTGGTGGCAGGCCTTGGCTTGAAGCTTCACAGGCAAACTAGACCACATCAGTGCGAGCGCTGCACAGAACCACCGGCATCGAGGAGACACAGACACACGATTATATAACAGAAATAGCGATCGCACTATTACCTCGACCCCTCAGGCCGCAGGTTCAACTGTCTGTGTGCTGAGTGTACACTCCCTTTCATGTCACTTCGATGGTTCTTTAACTAACAGATGGCAAAAGAAAATAAAGTGTGATACATATCACAGTACAGACATATTTATGGTTGCTCATAGAGTGAGAAACCTTTGCGGGACTGAAGGTTAACTGTATTTACAGTATGTGCTGCAGGTGCACACATATATTCATTTGGCTCATACACTCTTGATTGTCAGTGTGTGTGTGTGTGTGTGTGAGCGTACAGTACGGTGTGTTTGTCTTGCTTGGGGATTTCCTGAGCTTGGAGAGGTGTGAACATGTCACTTACAACGCCTCTCACATCTCAGCCTCTGCTGGCCTGAGCACATGCAGTCACTCTGACTGTGTTCCAGCACGATCTGTCAAAGGACAAATGTTCTTTCAAAGAAACGGCGTGCAGCCTTTTTTTCTGCTGAAGTGATATCAGACTGATGGCCGGTGAAGTCGACGAGGGGCACAAGAGGAAGAAAACAGACTCGCATACTCTAGAGCTCTTGCTTTCGCCAGCCAGGTAGTTAGCTAGCTGACTGTTCTTACACCTTGAGTTATATTTACATAGTTCCCGCCATCAACTCATCAAGCCAATGACAATATTACAGGCTGTAAACATGCCAACAGTTTAGTCCAATTACCACGTTATTTTAAAGTCAAATTAAAAGTGAGTGAATCCGTAATATCACTAATAATCTCTCTGTTGCTTTTGCTTTTTCCGAAAGGTTTGGCTAACATGGTGGTATGATGGAAACCGTTCTGATCAAGTTTATTTAATTTGATAAGGTACATTTGACAGCAAGTTGGAGTCTAGAGTTTTAAATGTGTTTTATCAATGTTGTTGAAATGGACATCATCAACAATTTATGTCCGTTTTCATCATGTACACATTTTAGGCGGGTTACATTCCAGTTTTTTGGGGGACTAATTTGACCAAAGTCCTTAGGAACAAGGCCATGGGAGCAGCTTCCCTCACCTTGTTCTCCACATAGATGGACATCTTAAGCACATGCTGCTGAGAAGGAAAAAGTCTGAATTTAACATAAGAAGTTTAGTAGGACAAAGAAAGGAAATGGGTAGAAGCTACAACAGAACACGTCTCTCTGGTTCATTTTAAGACACAGTCCCTTCCCCTCTCCATATGCAAACTGGCCTAACCACAATAGTCAAGAGCGCACACATGATTAAATGGTGCACAGGGAGCAGGAGAAATAGCTGTGGTCGGTGGCTTGGCCAGAGGCCGGGGATTGAGGCAGGGGGACAGACTCTTGCTTTTAATCACAGAGGGAGATAATGGCTGCCATACGCCACCAACTTTGTTTTTCCCACAAACCAGCCATCAGGGCAGCTTCTCCATTGGCTATGGCAGTAATGTCCGACTTGCTTCCTTCTGCCGGACCGAAGCAAAAAGAAACCCACCTTTATCCACTTCGTCTTGGTTTGCAGAGTGAATGGCCATCTCAGTTTTTAATGGATGTTGGTCTACTTGGTATATTTTTTGTACATTTTGAACAGGGCTGAAGTGTGTTTGAGTTAATTGTCCATTGCACATTGCCCAGCATACCCTATATCTAACTCCCATGTAGGCTGTGGTGTAATGGTTTAAGACATTATGTTCTCAGGAAGCCAGCAAATGATTGTGTGGATTCCAGAAACATGCCAGAGTCTTGATTAATGATGTGCCAGCATCAGCCTGATTCCAAGGATCGACAGTAGCCCAAAGAACCCAAATGCTAATAATGGAAGCTGGTCCCAAATCTGATAAAGTGCACATCAGCAGACTTAAATTGACAAAGCTGGGTCAGAATTCACCCACATTTAGTTTAATTCAAGGTCAACTAGTTAGCTTACCTTGATAGTTATATCATCAAACTAATGTGTTTATAACAACTTTGCTTTCATTTTTTTTAGCTTTTGCCATTGGTTGTATCATCCATGATAACATTGTAGATCATTGCTGAGATCTGGGAACATTAAAACAATTGAGCCCGATTAGCTACTTAGCAAGTAGAGTTGGTCAAAGTTGAACCTGGAAATCTTTGTCCAACAATGAGTTGTGATAACTCAGCGGCTGTGGCTCAGAGGTAGAGTGGGTCGTCGGAAGATTGGCTCCTTTATTCCGCATGTTAAAGTGTCCTTGGGCAAGACACTGAACCCCAAATGTCTCCCGAAGGCTGTGCCATTGCTGTGTCAGCGTGCATAAATGTGAATTAGGTTAGAGTCCTGATGGGCAAGTGGCACTTTACCTCTGCCACAAGTGTAGGAACGGGTGTGAATGGGTGAATGTTGACATGTAGTGTGCAGCGCTTTGAGTGGTCGGAAGACTAGAAAGTCCAAGTCCATAATTTTACTGTCAGCCGTTGTTTTTTCTATTAGCCTTCTAAGCTCTAGTCTTGAATTTGGAAAGCCAAGTCAAACAAGCAAACTAGCTGTCAGCCTGACTTTTAGCTGGTATTATAGCCTACCAGCATTTCAAATTTTGTTTGAAATATGCATATTAAGCGTAAAGCGTGTTAAGGACAGAGCTGGAGTCAGAACATGTTTGGCCTAGCATAACGTAAACAACTTAACTTTAGCTTTTAAGAGCAGCATACAACTGTAGCATGTAGTAAAGAAAATTGTAATAACACAGCCTCGTGGTTTTTGCAGCAACTCTTTAAAATTTCCTGTGAGCTTCTTTATCTCTTCATCTCCACACCGGTGTCACCTCAACCTTGTGAGTCTGAGACGTGAATATACCTTTATTCACACCGTCGATTATGTAACCGCTATCAGTTTGCAAGCCTGCTCAAAGAATTGACAGCACTCCCCTGCACTCGATTAATTTATTATATTCCACTTCATTTCCAATAACAAATTAGAGTCCGTTTGTCCCTTTGAAGAGCACAGAGTGGTCTGCAGAGAGACAGGATTACCATTCACTGACTTCACTGTGCTTGGGAGGAGAGGTGTAGGACATGCTTCAAGACTTTAAAGTTGAGATTAAATGAAAACTGCCTTTTACATCACATCCCCAGTACAATTGTGCATATAAATACATTTCTTTGTATTTTTATGTCAAAAGTCCAATCAACATTTCTTCCTGTATAACATAAATATGATGTGTGCTTGTGTAAGCTAGTACAAACCATTTTCAACCAATAATATCATGGCATCCATATCTAAACTTTTTCTTGGGATGGAACAAGTATATACAAAATAAATATCATGATGATGTTATACCATAGACCTTTTAAATGACACACACTTCCAAGCTTTTCATTGGTCAAGTATTTGTCTAACCCACAGACAGAAGTAAAGGGTGACGAATAGCATTGACTCATGGGACAAAAATTAAAATGACAAAAGATGTATGAATGAGGTTTAAGCCCATTAGTCAATATTTAGCCACAGTATCTATAGAATAGTAAACATCACATTTTATTTTGCTCAAGTAGAAATCAAGAAATTTAAACTTGAATGCCATTGATACGTGCAGATTTGCCCAGACAGAAGACTCTGGGATCAGAGCTAACAGCTTTGAACATGAAAGTTAACACTGCTATTGTAACTGTATCATAATTCCACTAAACACACTCTATTCAGTTAACATTGGGTGGCGCTGAAATGAAAACCACTGGGTTCTGATACACCAGCCCTGTACCTCAGAGGCAGAGCCCCGGAGAACAGCTGCCTTGAATTATAGCTCAGCTAACAGGCAGACAGGCTACACTGATTGTTTTAATATCGCCCCTCTTGTTTTCATATTGAAAGACCACAACATAGGGAGCAGTTCACCGGATACCAAAGCAGGAGTTGCAGATCTTATGAGGTTTTAATTTTTTTACTTGGGAACAACATTCAATGAAGTGCGGCAATCCAGAGCCTGTCTTGATTTGAATGGTTAAATGTAGCCAGTCCAGTTCTCTCCATCTTGTGTGTCTGTTCAAAGGCTTATTACAGCTCCCTATTCAACACTAAACAGCAGTTCACATTCACTAATGTTTTACTCTCGTCTGGGAATGGGAAAAACCAAATACTCCTCTCATCTCATATGATTTATTTTCAGCCATTTATTAAGAGTATCTGACTCAAGGCTTGACGAGGGATGAAACAGTGATGCACAATGTTGGCCCACTCCACATTTGTACGGTTGAAATTATAAGATGAGCGTGATGAATTAAAAGGCAGGCGGGTGATTTAGAGGGGGAGATGGCACAGTGGGAGGTGAGTGTGTGTGTGAGAGACAGCCATTAGATCGTAGCCATATCAAAAGCATTTTGAAGTTTGATCATTCCTGTTCAGTCAATCACTTCACTACTTATTTATTTCTTCGAGCCAATACACACACACACACACACTGCAGGTTGACTTTCCATTTCAGTATGTCTGGCTGGAAGCCCTCACTCTGGGACAGCTATCGCTTTCCTGGCACCGCTGTACTCTGTGCTGGCTGCCAGGCCGGGACTGGCAAAACCCTAAAAAGCTGAGGCCCGATGCATCTTTTACAGTTTACAGGAATGTGTCAGCAGTAATCTCTTGGCGGCCATCTTTGGAAACTCAGACCGACACTCTAATGAAAGCATTGTGATGCTCTGTGGCACAAAAAGCCTGCTCTAATTGTATCTATTTAAAGCAGCTGTTTTGAAGGCTTTCTTTCTCAGCTGTGGCCCAAATTCATCCCCAGTGACTTCATCGGTCATGCTGGGTGTCGATTTAATAGAAACTTGCCATCGGTTTTAAAGTAAACAGAGGTGGCCAAGACCAAGCTTTAATCATGCTCTGTGAGCTGCCCAGAGAGGTCGTTTGATATCAATTAGGTCAGCGTAACTTGGCTTTCTCTGCTGTCGGATAATCTCTCCCTCAACACACAGTCTTTTACAGCCGCTGCCAGCCAGCATTGCCAGTGCAGTGCATGAAATCAAATTTGAACGCTGACCCCTCTGGAAAATGGGAGCCGGTGAAAGGGGGACTTAACAGGAGTTCTAAAGGGGTGGGCTTCACGTTTTCACCCTCTGAGTGCCCCAAAGAGTGGATTTAGAGCAGTGTGCCGGCAGCAGTGTAAACCGGGGAGTAGGGGAGGCGTGCATGGCACAGCGTGCTCTGAGCTTACTGCATGGATCGTTGTAATCCACCTCTGTATGGGCGCCAGAGTCTGACTGGCTGTTTATACTGACTGCTACAGTTTGTGGAGAACATGAGAAGGTCCCTGCATTCATGAGGCTTGGACCACAGTGTGTGAGAAAGTGTCTCGCAGGAAATTCGTAGGGTTTTTCCAGTGAAATTCCCAAGTTAGGACTGTCTGCACCCATATATTTTTGTATTTACATTGATGAAATTGTCATGAAGACGTGTAAATGGTGTTTCTATTTCGTCAAACCTGTCCCGGTTTAGAGGACACAGGACAGGGGCTTTGATATAATATTCACCTCCAAACCTCATCAAACCCTTGTCTGTGATTGCTGTCTGCTGGGCTGTCACATTGACCTGCCTCACGCCACATGTTGGGGTCGCCAACCCTGTTGTTTCCAGGCCACAGGCTTCTGTTGGAACCAAGGGTCAATCGATCATTTTGATTCATGTCGGCTACCAATCACAGATCAGAGGTGGCCTGTGGCATTACAAAAGGTTGTGGCTGAAATTCATCCTGGGTTTGTTTCATCCAGGGTTCAGTCATCTCAAATCCAACAAAATGCTGTACTTTCTGGACCTTTTCCTTGAGGCGACCAAAACGTACTTAGGCTATATTTATGTAGTTTCCTCTGCAACTTGCCAATACGTTGTACTGATGTATAGCCTATAATCTTTACATCTGACATTTAGTTCAATATGTTAAAAGCTTTCTGAACTTCCTCCTTACTGATGAAACAATCTTATAAAACAGCATTTAGACGCGCTGGTTCGTACATTTTCAAATTGGTATGCCTACTGTATGTTTTTTTGTATTTATAAATAAAGACTTACATTACCAACATTTTAGATAACTGAATTAATTTGTCTAGCAATCACAAGCAGCCATTGGTTTCCATTCATTTCTGTTGGATAAGACACCTCTTGAAACTTAAGTTGTGTATGCCACCACAGTAGTCATAAAGTCTGCTTGGATTTTCCATTATTGTTGCATGGTAGTGAGAGGCAGACTTTTCAAATCGATCTGTTATTAAAAGAATAAACTTCATAATTCTCAAAATTCTGACCCTTTGCTTTTTTATAAACAGCATTTACTTGTATTTTTACTTTCAATACTTAAGTACATTTAATATCAGAAAATTACTTTTGATACTTAAGTACAGTAAATATCAGATACTTTAAGACTTTTACTCAAGTAGTATTCTAATAGGTGACTTTTACTAGAGTCATTTTCCAGTAAGGTATCTTTACTTTTACTCAAGTATGGCTTTTGGGTACTTTATACACCACTGATATTCTGTAGTGTTGATTTGTGCAGGAAGTGAGGCTGGAGGGCCACGGTGGTTAATCTGCAATATTATTTAACCCTATGGTCTGTATTTTTTGTGCAAAAACTAGTAATTCAGTAACACAAATAAATATGCTCTCATTCACTCACTCTTTGTGCTTTCTCTCCTCGCGGTACCATTAACGCACATTGCTGACTTTGATCCTCCACCGGAGTCTCTGTGCTTTCCCACCTCGGAGGTTTCCATGGATCCTCGTGATACCTGGACCCTGGTCTTGCCTCCTGCCGTGGTTCTGTCATATGCATTGAATGTGTTGTAACTCTGTAAATGTTGTTCATTCTGTACACATGACATCTATTGCACATCTGTCCATCCTGGGAGAGGGATCCCTCCTCTGTTGCTCTCCCACAGGTCTCTCCCTCTCTTCTCCCCGTTAAAGGGGGTTTTGGGGAGTTTTTCCTGTTCCGATGTGAGGGTCCTGGGACAGAGGATGTCGTATGTGTACAGATTGTAAAGCCCTCTGAGGCAAATTTGTGATTCGTGATTTTGGTCTGTACAAAAATAAATTGAATTTAATTAAACCTGCGCCTACTGTTTTCAACAACTCCACAGAAGACACCTGGACAGCTCTGAGGCAATATCTAATTACTGCCATATATATAGCAACAACGTCTCTGTGTAGTCAACAACTGTCAAATCAAATAAAGAAATGACACATCAATTATATTTTAACAATTATTATTCTCAGTTTTCTAATTTAACTGGATGGATTATAAATAATACGTAGAAATACATAAATAAATGTTCTCCCATTTCAAGTCAAATAATGGCTCCATCTAAAAATAAAAGGGTGAGGGTTAACCCTAAGCCTTTTACACATCATGTTTGTAGTTAAACTGTTGAAGTACACGGCTGTGAAAATGCGTAACTATAAAGATATTTACCTAAATACAGTAAATCATCTGAATCTTGGTATAATACTGGCTGCGTTTATTGGAGGTAAACCAATATGTATTAAATGTATTAAGAGTCTATTTAGATGTACAGAATTATGACATGACATTTCTGCTTATGTTCATAACCACATCTTGGCCAGATGGATGTAATGGCAACCTTTATATTCCAGATGAGATGTTAGCACAGCGCTCACTCACTTTAACTCGCTAAAGGACGAGACAGGCCGAGGAGAACGTTTGTTCTTAAAGCAATAGTTTGACTTTGTTAAGTACTGTCTTTGCTCTGTACTGTATTGTGTTTATAGGAATACATCATTGCTGTGCTGTGTTGTAAGATTGACAATAAAACAATGAATTCCATTTGGTTTTTGATGAAAAGGTTAGGATGTTTGAAATAAGAAATTCTGACTTTGACAAAGCCGTTTTGTACTTGTCAGTGGTGATCAAACAGCCTTGTAATTATGGCAATTCTAGTTTCAAGCATTAACTTGCTCAGAACCAGTAATACAATCTCAGTAACAAGTTATAATACCTTATTAAGATAATTAAGGACTGAAACGCTTGAAACAAGTGAAATGCTCGAACATAAAAACTGTAAGAAGAAATATCTTGTCAGACAAAAAGCAAGCATATATTGCCTTGATTTAAGATATTTCATCTTACTTAGAGTTTACTTTTTGCAGTGTACTGCTTATCAGTACTCATATGTGTGCCTATCGCTACTCCACATGTCATTTGTTGACATTACATCATCAGAGTGTCTTTGTCAGCAAACAGCACAGCACTGAAAGTGTTAACGTTCTGTAACATTGAGCCAATAAATGACTGGACGTTTGTTTCTGTGCTTCAGAGTCAATACAACTCAGAGGTGAGAGTGTTTTATAGGATTACACGATTAAAGCTTTTTGCTTGGTTTCATTAAATGCATCCATTATATGTTTCTATCAATCCTGTCCTCCTTTCGAGTGTTTTGTCGAGCACAGCGTAATGATTCTAACTGTGACACGCTGCTGGAGGTTGCATGTTCGCCCCGCAGAGTGCTCCAGCTGGAGTGCATTGGGACGGACAGGCATGGGAAATGACAACAATGAAGAGCAATGGCTGTATGTTGTTGTGCTATAATTACATTTAAAACTATTACGGGGACTTCTCTTAAGATTTCCCTTTTTTAGTTGATTTAACAGTATACGTCATGTGTGTACAGTTGTGCATTAGCATGATAATCAATTGTAAATATTACTAGTTTTTGCAGCTTGAGGTTAAGGTTGAAAGATGGACTAGCTATTGAAAAGCAGTGAAAGCACAGGTGTAACTAATAGCAATAATGAGGAGTTCATTCCATGCAAGAATGGAGTCAAAGCCATAACAGTGAGGCAAGCATGCACCATAGCTGAAACCTTCATAGAATATGGCCATTGATCAGGTTATTAACTACACCTGCTGCTTTGACACGTTCAAAAATAGCAAAAAAAAGGTTTTTCTGGCATATTTGACTTAAACTGCACCACTTCATAGCCATATTCAAAAGCCACATGTATCTAGACATGTTGTATATTGTTATTTTAAGACAAAGCTAAAAGTCGGGTCCATTATTCTTAGTCTCTCTTTATATCATCCTGGTTCCCAGTATTGAAAGATATTTTCCAAAGCCCTTCTGAAAAGGTTTTCCAATATGACCTGAGGTAGGTTTCTGCATGATGAAGTTGCTATATCTATAGACATATATCCTTATCCATGTATGACCTATAGTAACTTGACGGTTAATGATGACGGTTGGCACGCACCCAATTTGAAGAATACAATATAATGTTCACATAGTACTGCGTATTTTTGCATGCACAAGTGGTCAAGAATACGAGGTATTGTGACAGACCCAGTGAGATATCTGTTAAGTTACTTTATTCCAATCACACGCTTTAGTGTGTGATATCTGTGTGTGTAGATTTGAGTGGAAGGTGTGATGCAAACCAATACTGAGCAAACGTATGTACCAGTCCAAGTGTAATGTAAGTGTAAGAATGGAGAATTTGGAGAAGTAGCTCAATCCTTGAGCTTTCAGCTTAATGTCTATTTGAAAAGAAATGTCTTTTATCCTAAACTTCACTATTTTCTTGCAATAAAGATAAGAGGGATTGTTATGGTTTTTTAAAAGCATATATGACTTGCAGGGCGCTTATGTGCTGTACACTTCATGACATGTGAAACCTGATACTTACACCTCTGTCCCAGCAACATCTTCTATATGAAAGCTTAAGACTTACAACCTTTCTTGACTCTCCAGCAGCCCCTCAAGAGCTATGGGATGGAAGCCGTGCCGCCTAAACGATAGCTCCCACCATGTCATTAAGGGCATGCGGAGAGGACCCCATGTAAGCACTGCCAAAAAATCTCCTTGAAGATCGAGGGAAAGAAAGGCAAGGGGTATTGATCCGTCTGTCCACGGATATGATACTTAAGCCCTGGTACTGAGAGCTGGAGAGCCCCTGGATCCATATCTCAAAGACTTTAATCCTGGCCCCTCTTACAGCTGGATTGGCCTTCACCTTAACCTCCCGACAACTGCTCTGGCAGATCAGCCATGGAAATGTTATTCTTCTCACAAGCTGCTCCCCTCCTCCTCCTCCCCCCTTTCCCTCCTGTGCTTTGTGTTCGCTGGTCTGCGGTTATTAACAGGGCTGCCCTGCGTTCCCATCCAGATTAGGAGTGAGAGGTGAATTAATACCTGATCCTGGTTTTCATCATTTTCTGAAAAAAAAAGTTCTTATTCTCCTTTTCTTGTAGCTGAAGTTGCAGAGGAAACTTGAAGGAAGCACGCTTACATTACAGGTAAGCTGGTCACGTCAGCCTGCTGCTGGTGTGGCTAATGGAGCTTTTAAATGATTTGATAGAGATATGATATAAAGGGCCAATGTGTAGGATTAAGAGGGATCAATTAGCAGAATATCACCTGAAAATAGGAATTGTTGTGTTTTCGGATTAGCGTTCACTGAGAATAAGCCCACCGTATCTATATAGGGAGCAGGTCCTCTTCACAGAGTCCGTCATGTGCCACCATGTTTCTACAGCACCTCAGAACGGACAAACCAAACACTGGCTAGAGAAAGATTGTCATGTTTTTACGTTACTGCAGGCCACCATGGCTGCACAATGTTGCAGTGGCTAGCACTGTTGGGTTGTGGGTTCTCTCCAGGTTCTCTTCGGCTTCCTCCCACAGTCCAAAGACAGGCAGCTTAGGTTAATTGATGACACTAAATTGCCCATAGATGTGAATTTGAACGTGAATGTTGTCTACCTCTATGTGTCAAGGGTGTACCTTATCTTCACCCAATGTCAGCTGGGATCGACAAATCAACACCACATTCATTTTGAGGTATCAATTACTGTAGACTGTGCTGGTGAGTGCTGGTTCTTACACGCCATAATCTACCATGGATGTATTAAGAGAAATTCTGTGTTCCAAGATGAAAACTGTCAATGACTGCTTATGGAAGGCAAGGGGAGAGAGGTCAGAGTGCAAATTAGGTGGGCCAAGTTACAATATAAGTATAAGCTTTAGGAAAATGTATGCATGCAGCAGCAATGTACCAAATGAGGAAATTAACAGGCCAGCATCAAATTGAAAACTAGCCAGTTAGTTGCAGGCTACGATAGAGACAAAGACTTAACATTTGATACCCATGTCTTCAGACATGTACTTAGGGGAGTGATCCAAAGTCATTGAAGGAGTCAATTGTTGTCCCTGTGGCTAAAAGCAGAACCCCTAAGGAGCTGAACGACTTCAGAACAGAGGCATTGAATACACTATTTATTTCAGCATGTCGGTCTCAGAGTCTGAGGCTGAGCGGCTCTCTGTAAGAACGCCACTCCTCTCCTCAGGGTTGTGTCCTGTCCCCTCTGCTGTACAGTCTTTACACCAGTGGCTGTAGGAGCCAGCATGCTTAGCATCAGCCTGCTCCATAAAGATGAATCTGAGCATGGGCATGGTTTTATGAATTCATCTCTCCCACCATCCCAGACCTTCATCAAAGGAACTGGCATTGTGTTTGTACAACATGGAACAGGCATTGATAAAAACCTAAAGTTTGATGGCAGTTCTGATGCTGTCTGTAAGAAGGGACAGCCACGCTTGTACTTCCTGAAGAAGTTCAATGCATTTACTTCAATTCAATTTATTTTGTCTCGACCAAAATGACAAATTTGCCTCAGAGGGCTTTACAATATGTACACATGAGACATCCTCTGTCCCGGGACCTTCACATCGGTACAGGAACAACTCCCAAAACAGGGAGAAATGTAGATAGGAAATGTCTCTGTTTGTTTTATAAGCCTTTTACTGACTCTGTTTTTACTTTTACCATGATTGCTTTGTATAGTAACCTGAACAACAAGGACAAAAGGTGGCTGAAGGTAATAGGTGCACAGACCTCCCTGACAGCTATCTTTTACAAGCAAGACTTTACTCCGGGGCACATTAAGAGTGCCCCGCTCAAGAGCAATACGATTCCAAACTATTTCGTTCCCTGTGCAATAACTCTCCTTAATTTGCACTCGTAATTTAGAAATTTAGAGATTGTTATGTTGTGAAATTGTAATCTGTACATTGCATGTATTGTTGTTTCTGTTCTTGTTTTGTTCTAGTGTTTTCTTATCTTGTGCATCAGACTGTAAACAAAGTTTCTCACTCGGGGTAATAAAGTGAACTGAAAATGATCTTCAAAGCTTCAAAGCCAAAAGATTCGATTGGCAAAAAAGGCAAAAATAAGTTCCATTTATATTGCACACTTGCACTGATATAGAATTTTACGCGGGCCTTTGTTTAAAGCTTAGGATCTGTTAAATGCAGAGGCAAGATTTCATTTATCTACCTGTATGTATATGACATACAGAAAACCTTGAACACGTGGCGTATCAAGAATACATCAAACCCTTGCATGTAATCCAGCCCTGGCAAGCAGCTTCTCTATTCACATATTTGATGTCAGACTTATAACAATAACACATAGCATGTACATATATAAATCCAACAACAACACGATAGCTTCCGTCTTATACTCAAAGCCTGGTTCAGACACTGCTGTTTCCAACATCAGGGGAAGGATTTTGGTTGAGTCACTGTTTCAATTAGCCACAGATAATAATACATGACTTTATGGGCAAACATTTCACTTTCATTAGTGTTATTGCCTCACCAACAGCGTCAGCTTCTTTCACAGACAGACACCATGCAGACTGCATAACACTCCCAGTGCACACACACACACACACACACTCACACACACTCTTCCTCCTGTGTTGTGTTGTGTATTGGGCGGTCTCAGACAGATGCTGGAGAACAGGCTGAAGCATTAGGAAATGTGCCAGGGTCAATGGACTGGGATGGCCAAATTGTATGTACAAATATGGATGGAATTAATCTTCCCTGTAATGACTCTGAGGACCACTGAGCCTTGCATGGACCTCAGCACTAATTCCAACCTCATTGAATTATGACACAGGGGCTTAATACTTTTTTTTAAAGTATTGAAGAAATCTATAACTTTAAACTGTAAATATTAAACTTTATTGATCCCTATGGTGGCTACATGAGCAGCGAGTAATGATAGGATGCAGCAAATAAATAAAACAGACACCAGATTAGAGCAGGTGGAGTTATTTAAGCATACACAACTAACAATTCTAACTGTCAGATGTAGAATGTATTATTTATGGCACTGACCTGGGAGAATAAATAATATTGTGACTGTATGTGAATATGTGTTTTCCCATGGTGTGCTCCTTATCTACAGTCATTGTAGTGCTCAGACAGGGTAATCAGTCATTCCTTACCCAGGGCCAATGTTGAAATATTCATATGAAACCACACTGACATGTCTATTGTTCGGGCTGATAAATACTGCAGCCATATGAGGTCATCATTAGTGGACTGGGGGTCGTAACCCCGAGCTTTGCTTGTTAGCGACTCATCTCCATAACAACCAATGCATACCTCATGAAACTTGAACATGACCCTTAAAGCATTGATGTGAGAGGTCAGAGGTCAAATAAGCAGCCATTAGAGCCACTTCCTGGTTATCTGTCAGCACGCTTGCTCTGACTGACCTCTTTTTGTCCTGGATTTCCTAATTAAGACAAGCTGCAGATGGTAGAGCGGGCTCAGCTATCTCCCATCATGCCCACATGTCAATGGTCATTAAATGATGAATGGTATTTCAAAGGAAAACGTGACCCATGAATTATGGTAAAAGGAACTAATTAACTTCTTTGTTTGCACATATGTGCCAGCTCCTTTTGCTTTGTGCTCTTAATGGGAAATGCCGGCAGTATCGGCCTTGTTGTCCTTCTCTCGTGGACAGCTCTCTGTTTAGCACCAGAAAGCTCTCTATTGTCAGTTGAAAGTGAGTAAGTCAGTCACTTCTGATGAATTGAGAACTTTTCAAAAATGCTCTAAAGCTATCATTCAGGGGGAGGAGAAACAATGGGAAACTACTGCGATCAAAAACATTTTTTTATTTATAAAGGTTTTCTTAAAGATCCCATCCTCGTGCACTGTGACGGACAATGTTTAGGAGAGGCCTTAAATACAAGTGTTTGTGTTGATGGTGCTACATTTAGTAGCTTTTATTTTTTGGCAAATTAGTCTTTATTCTGCTCTAACTGCATTAAGGGTTGAGATGTATCCTTTTTTATCTCTGATTGAAGTGACACATCTCTCAATAACTTGCTCTGCCAGACATTGTTTATGATGTTCTGTAAATCTGGGACTGTATTCACAAAACACCATCAGGCTAAAACCAACTCCTACCAACTGTATTTTCTAAACTAAAGAATGAAGAAGATGATGATGTAAGAGTAAAAATACAATATAATGAACCTTAAATCCAGCAGCCATGTATTAGGGATTCAGTCAAGGCAAAGATATCTGCTCTTTGGAGTTACATGAAATGACCCTGAGTGCAGAGCATGATTTTAAAGGAATTTTACAGTGTAAATGACCCCCAGTGAAAATGAACTGATCATTGAATCTTCTCTGCACAGCAGAGGGATTAGCATCCATCTGGAGGGGCCGGGCGGGGGGAAAGTCATGTTCAAAGACACCTGGATCAATCTGTGTTAATAAATCCTGCTTGATACAGCCAGGGGCCTCTTCCTCGATACATACTAATATTGCTAATGTCCGCCCACCTTCATCCTGCCACAGATCATGCTGTCTCCAAAATGTCCTTGCCCGTCGTCTTTTTTTACTACTATGCCAATTTGGAGGCTTTTATTGTTCTCATAGGACATTAGGCCCCCGACAATCAGAGAGATATCAATCAATAGTTTGTGATATGAAGGCGATTGATTTGTGACCGCTGATCGTCTCAACTCCAAGGTGAACAGTCTGCAACAGTGTGCGACCCTGTCTCCTGTGTCATTCAGCTATACAACTATTCCCAGTGGTCACTTTTGAGGAGTGTTTTCCCCCTTATTACAAAAAGGAACATTTTCCATTTACCTTTAGTGGTGTAGACAAAGGCCTTTGATTGTGGTTTCCTTTTGAAAACCTCCCTTTTCAGCATACTATACCTAGGAATTAGGTCCATATTGAAGGGTTGCACATTGTACAATATACATCCAGTGCCATGGTTCAGTGCCAGCGCATGAGGTAGTGTATCCTTTATGTAGCGGGGTGAAACATGTTGACGTCAGAGTGGAGGATGGGTGTGACACATTACCGACTTTCATGTCGGTAATCAGTCTGTGTCCTGTACAGGTCTTCACTTTCAATTAATGTTCCAATGTTCAAGTGTTTTAAATACCTAACCTTGGAGAAACCTGCAAGAGTGCGCTAGATTTAAAAAAAATATCCAACCTAAAACCCAGCCCAGTGTTGCCAACTCGTTTCCAATAAAAGTAGCTAGCAGCACTAACTCTCAGAGTCACTAAATCTAGCAAGAAACTCGCCAAGTCGGCAACACTGACAGCCCGTCCCTTCAGTTCAGAGAATTTCAACAAATATAGTGATCTGTTTCTTATACATTGTGCACCATAGCGCTAAGCATTGTTTATCCGCCATAACCAAGATTGTTCCTGGTCCTCACCATAGTTATTGTAAAATAATTCAAAAAAAACTTTTGCAATGCATATTCCAAAATATTGTCATTGAATATAATCTGTGGTTTTGTAGAATGAAAATTAAAGTTCTGTCTGGTTTTGTTTATCTTTTTTCAACATGTATCCTCTTTTCTCCCAACGCCTCTCTAAGAGGCCTCTTGAATAGAAATGTGTCTGTCATTGACCTCTTCAAAAGTGTTAACCCATGCTGTCCAGCCAGGCTTTGTCTTAACACAAACACTTTTATTTTAAACTAATACAGAGATCTTACAGTCACCAGATATCTCTGAAATGTGTATAAAATGATATGTCATATAGAATAGTTGCATGAATGCAGCTTTTCCAGTCTTGACTTGTTTTGATAAAAATAACACCATCTGTAATATTTAATGAGGAGATGGAACAAGCTAACATAGATTTTATAATATTGTCAGACAGGGAGGAATAAGTCAATGTTACCCACTTAAGGGAAAAATAAAAAGGGAAATCTGGATTTAAGGGGGTTAAAAGTTAAATTAAAGGGGGAAAAGCATCTTTTTCCAAGTCTACCATGTGTTTATGTGTGTGCATGCACCTGTGTTCCCATTCCAGTGAGGAGCAGCTTGCTTGTGTTCATGTCTTCCTGTCTGTGTACGTATGTGCACAATTTAAACACATTACCAACATTAGTGTTGGCTGCACTGTGTCCATGTAACGCTGTGCGTGTCAAAGCACTTCCAGCCCACTATAGTGTCTGCATGCATGTTTGCATCTGTTTGCATGTGTGTGTGGAAGATTCACCCTCAGGCTACAAGTCCCTTGTCTCTACTCCCCCACTCCGTGTTTCCATCCAGACTCCCCCCAGACGTGACCCCTGGTGACCCTCGCTGTGTACATCAAAATAGGATGGAGGTTGTGGGTGGAGGTGTGGGTCGCCGATCCATGTCTCTCCAGCCTCTGTGATGTGTGAGAACGTGGAGTGAGGGGGGCCTAGCTGGACGGAGCGGGGGGGGGGGGGGGGGGGTTAAAATTGTGGTGCATATGCTGTGTCTGGGTAATGGCCTGGGGCTCTCTCTCTTTCAGGCTCTGTGTCTGTGTTCTCTCCCCAGCCGCAGCCAGAACAAATGAACAATTCATCATCAGCAGTTGTCCTCCGGCCCCAGACCCAGGTGATTACACGACGACTGCCCTCATCCTCGGCAGAATGGCAGCCATTCATGGCTGGGGGATGGAGATGGGACGGAGGAGGAGGAGCAGGAATGGGTAAGGAATTGAAACTGGTTCAAACCCCAAATCTGGATGAAAAAATGTGTTTGCTACCAGAAATTGGATGATCATCAGCTAACGTTGTTGAGGTATCCTAAAGCAGTGTGACGTCTTGAGTGACGTGTGAAGTGTAATTGGTCTCCGCAATTTCTTAACCGAACAAACACCGAGTCCCTTTCCCATCAGCCAACTGGTCATAAAGAAAAGGAAAGTACAGGTGCTACTAATAACATTTACAGTGGTTCTCCTCAAGTTCTATTCCAGTGTCCTATTAAACCATGACAGTGTGACAGTGAGCAGCATTTACAATACCAGGACCCTGGAACTGAAGAAGCTAAATGCATGACAGACTGCTACTACTGAAACATGCAAAAATATATGATGCACATGTTGGTGATACTACTTGAAAACTTGAAAGCAGGAGTTTTACATGTAATTGAGTATTTTTACAGTGTGTTACTGCTGGATCTGAATACTCCTTAAACCACTGTTAGTTACATCTCACCAATGATTTAAATAAGACAGCTTTGGAACTTCTCAAAGATGTACTTCTTCACTTGTAAGGGGCTGATGAAGCGTCTCTAGAAATGCGTCGGCTGCAAAACCATTGTTTTCATATGGCAGCCTAAGGCAAGCCTGCCGTGTGCTTCTCTCTTGCGCCCTGCTCCATGTTCTTCTAGCAGCTTTAAGACATGGATGAAAGTTAAAGTATATTCTCACCTTTTCGGCACCATCCGATGAGTCGCACCACTTGACAATGAGACACTCGGCCCAGGCCTTTACTACTTAACTCCTGTGTTGATGCCGGTAGATGTGGTAGGGCCAGCTACCACATCTGTGAGAGAGCTATGAAGTATGTGAGAGAGAAGGGGGGACTTCATATCATGTCGTGATAGAGAGGGAAAGAAATAGAAAGAGAGAGATCCCGTTTGATAAACCTGTTGCACCCACAGCCCCGCTTCACAGGCGCGCCACAGTGTTTTGTGTGACGCTCTCTCGCATGGCATTTTTTAAGCCGACAATTGTCAATGTTGCTATGTGTGTCTGTGAGTGTTCCCCTACAGTACTTCTCGTCTTTGTGCTAACATAGGCATTTCTCTGCTGGACACAAAGTTATGAAATTGTATTGATCTTCTCATTCAGGAGAAAGAAGAACAACTTTCCTTTCAGGGTTCCCCAGTTTAGTATTGGTTCCAGATTGTCACAGGGATTGTTTTGTTAACATTGTCCATAGTGGAAAATTGTCTTGATTTTCTGCATTGACGAAATAAAGAATACAGTAACTTGGTTTCTCATCTCCACTGCTGCCTTTGAAAATCCCCCTCCCTGACGCAGAGAATGGTGCTGTGGCCACAGTTGGCCTTGTGGCTTAATCATCAAATAGAAATAATATCAGTTACATGGGCGTGTGGGACCCCTGCCTGAGGCTTTGATAGGTGATAGTGTCTCCATCTCCCGACCAGACCTCGGGGGAATTCTCACCAAACCTCCCACCTAGGACGACACACTCACACACACACACCCCGCTGCATAGGAGGACCAAGTGTGAGGTGAGTAGCAAGAACATTTTGCAGGAGAAAAGAGGAAGAAAAGGGAAGAGTCTGGAGAAAGTATATGGAAATATGTGAAGAAAAGGCGTGAGACAGTGCCTCAGCTCCCCTATTGTTTTCTCATTAGTGAGCTGTATATGTGACTCCGGATTCAAGCTGTTTCTGTGCAAAGCAGGCACGGCACACGCACCATCAGTATGCAAGGCCTATAGAGAGAAGGAGCTTAGTGCTTATTATTGCAATAACACCTAGCAGGTGAGTTTTGAATATGCATGAAATGAATATCACACATTTACAGTTTTAGTATTATCATTTGCAGTGGAGTTCAACAGGCAATCTCATTCTGCCTAGCTGTGAAATCCAACATGAAATCCAGCATCCATCGTACACTGGGTTTACAAAACACTGGGATTGAAGGTCAAGGAATGGCAGAAGTCAAACATTATGTTTCTTTATTGAATTATTTGTGCAAGTCTGCATATATTACCTACATCTGTGAAGTGATCTTTGAAAGGTCTATAGTTTTATATATATATACAGTGTATATATATATATATTATTGGTGCAACGGATCATAACACCCATGGATCGGATCACAGATCGAATCAGCACAAAAAAAAAAAGGGAGCAAATATTTTTTAGACACCCGTATCACGTTTTTGCCGCCGATACTAATTGATGATCCATATTGGCAGATACATATCCCTTTGTTGTTTCATTATAGCAGCTGGTCTACAAGCTTCCATCCGTCCTAAAAAATATTTCAACCTCTATCTATGAAGTCAGTAAAACATCAAAAATTCTAAATGTTATCCTTTTATTTTTGTTATAGTCATCTATAGTGTTTTTTTTCTTTATATAAACACATCTAATTGATTGATCTAATTGATTATGAAACAAAAGATTGTATCTTCATTGATTAAAACAAATCTTGTCATTAGTAGTTTTAATGATGTATTAATAAGCTACCTAGAGCTAGTGTTAGGAAGTTAAAAATGTAATATCTATTTATGTTGTTGTGAAAGTATCTCCTTCAAACAACTGGATTCATTCAAGTTTCTCACATACATTTTACGAGATTACATGTGAACACATCACGATAACGTTAGTATTTATCTTCGCCCAATACTCATTTTCACCGAAAATAACCTGAACGCATCCTAATGTAACCGAACGGAACCTTCATTCGTTGACCATTAGCGGTGTTGCTAACATTAATAGCTTCTCTCCTGTCAATTTAAACATGGATCAGTTGTTTACAATGTGACATTATCAGAGATCAGCGACGAGAGTAGTATGAATGCCGAGTGTTTGATGTTGCTCACTCCCAATGTGTCAAATATAGCAGCTTGACCTACTTCCTGTGAAGAAAGAAGGTTATTTTGAAAAGATACTCTGTATGTAACAAGCCAAGGTATCCTCATAAAAAGGTTTGTATGATATCTTGTGAAAAGTTACATTTTTTTGTGTGTTTGCATCTGAAAGTCCAGCATAACGTTTAATACAATTTCCGCTCGTTATTCACAATAAACTTGGTCAGGTTTAGGAAAAGATTGTGCTTTGGATTAAACTACGTGACAAATAAATCAGATTGTTTTCTTAACTGTTGTTTCCAAGGTCAAGAAAGATATGTGTATGTATTCTATTACTGCTCTTAGAACTCAGTTTCCCTTTCAAGGCTGATCTGCAGTCAGTGACATGTTCTCAGACATGTGTAAATTATTCCCTCACGATCCCATGATGCCTCAGAACTACAGTATAACCACCTTTGCTCCATTACAAGTCATGTTTGGACGGCGGACGCTGGTCCTTCTCCTCTCTGATCTTCTGTGGTGTGAAACATGTGGTAGCATCATTAGCTGCTGACTGAGTCCATTTGAGGCCATTTAGCACCTCCTGCCTGCCTGCAGCCGCTAATATGTGTGTAGGTGTGTGTGTGTGAGTGTGTGTGTGTGTGTGTGTGTGTGTGTTGCCACCTCAGTGCTGACACAGTGCAGACCTCTGGTCTTTGAGCTGCAGGGTCAGACTGCCAAAGTTCCACTGATGGAAAGGAGGGGCTCAGGGTGTGAGCATGTGTCTGTGTTTGTGTGTGTGGTGTTTTCTTGTATGTCTATATTCGTGAGGACCAATTATCACCTCATAGAAATAGTTACATGAGGAGAAATCTCCAAAGTGCTGACAGTTTAGTCAGTTAATCCTGGTTTTGTAGGTCAGGGGTCAGGTTTAGAGCTTTGGTTGTTATGGTCAGGGTTAGATTCAGGCTCTTAAGGCTTGAAAGCTATAACTTTGCTACAAACGTATATATCTATAACTCAGAAATTTGATTCAAGAATGGGGCTTTGGGTCTGCTGACAAGGGAGTTACTGCAGTTTCCATTGCTTTTCTTGAGCTTGAAATAGTTGTTTATGAGGAACTTGAAGGTTATTCTTATGGGAGGAAGAGTTACAACCTCATGGTTTAAGGCCTACTGTAGTGTGCGTTTCTGTCTCCATCTCTCTTTCCTTCTGTCACTCTGTCGTTACACCTGGTTTGAGAAGCTAGGACCAGCTGTTATTGGTAGATGGAGCGCAGGAGGCAGCTTCCGGTTTTGCCGAGTGAAGCTGATGTGGAAGGGTCTTAAAACATGCATTCTCTCTACTCACCAGCAGGGGGCAACTCCTTCGGTTGCTTAAAGAAATCCGATCGTATGGATGTCTATGACAAAATGACCCTACTTTACACTTGATTTATTCCTTCAGTAAACATTGTAACATAAGTTTATGGTCTCAATCGCAGGTTTAAAGTCTTCTTCAATGCAGCATGTTCATTTAGTAACTGATGGTTCATTTGGAGTCAAATAGACCATAAAGAGGAGTATGCTTTAGGGCAGGCTTACTGTGTTTGACAGGTCCCTGCCGCCACAAGAGATGTATATGGCGCCACTCCTCCGCATTCCAAATATGGAACATTTTGTTCTTTGGTTGCCAAAAAAACAACATGGCGACAGCCCTAATCCAAGAGGGCAAAACGGCAGTCGACTAACCAATGGGTGATGGCACGATTACTACGTCCTTTTCTGATGTAAAGTCTAGGATCGAGCACTGCGCTCAAACACACACTGTCATCACCACGTCATCACGCAATCTAAAACCAGAGAGATGCTCAGGCTTGTACATGGATGTATTAAGAGAACTTGATTCATTGCTACAAGAAGGCAAGAAGGTGCTCACCACCTTGGACACTCTTGGTGCCCTTAGAGGCTGAGCTGGCAGACTTCCTGCTGTCTTCCTATACATATGAAAAGGCAACAAAATAATTAATTGTTCTTTCAGAGTTGGGAAGTTTTATTGCTCCTAATGGATCAAATTTTGATAATACAAAGATGTCCGATTGTTTATGGCACTCTGAAAAAATGAATTCATTGTTTGACAGCCGTTTCTTGTGTCATGATTATGTAGGTGAAAACATATTTTTGAGCCATTTGGACATCTAATGAACATATAATGTTTGATTATGGCTATGTGTCACACAGCACAGCACTGTGTTGCCATAGGGCTGGTTTATACAGTTTGAGGTATATGGGAAAGACTAAAGAACATTTGAAAATTTGAATTTAGGAACACCAAAGTAGTATTAGGAGACAGTGTCTTGCCTCTCTTGTAGTAAAACATTTTCTACAACACAACCACAGAATTTCTAGCTTGCAAGGCATTGAGAAAGTACATTCCAATAAGCAAGGTGGTAATCTGGATGTATTGCTCCTGAAACATGGACCGATTTTGCGACCTGTGAGGGAGTAAGAGCGATGACGGGAGCAATCCTGGTTACTGGGTTGTTTTGCCTGGGCATACTCATCTGTAGCACCCTGTCCTTCTTCTTCCTGTGGTCGCAGTTTGTCTGGTTCAACCAATTGGTGGAGAAGTTCAGAGCGCTGAATCTCGGGCAGCTCCATGAATGTTAGCTACAGCCTTTACCCAAGGCTATGACTGGAGAGCTGTGCTGGAGAGTCGGAGAATAAAATTGCCTGTTCTGTGTACCGCGTACAACAGCCCGGCAGGGTTCTCCTTCTTCATCAGAGCTGGTGTAGTTCATGCAAGTTTTCCCCGTGGCAAGCTTGCAGCATCAAGGCCACGTTCTGTGCAGGAGCGGTAACCTCCTGGGCACGGTATATTTTGCTCTACGTGGCAGGCAGAAAATCTGCACTGTTAGCTGGGGAGCAAGGGTTTGCTGCTCGTCGAGATTTTTGCCGAGGTTTTGGCACCAGGTGGGTAGACAGCGTTCCATCCATCAGAGTGATGGTTGGTTTACCCGGCGGAGTCCATGCCTTACAAGTCCAAGAACTGAGTAAATGGCAGTGAGAGTTGAGCCTTAGGGGACATCCAGGACAGTGAGCGCTCCAGTACAAAGTCTGGGAAAAAAGGCAATTTGTGTCTCACCGTTGCTTGTTGCTGAGAGAGAAAATGATTGCCTGCAAGTGTTTGCTTTTGGCGGGGAGGTGGAGTTGGCCTTGCATAGTGTTCGTCCTGGTCAGGAGATCTCCGGCTCCCAGAACCAGGCTGGGCTCCACTCCATCCTCCTTTCTTATGACTTTGGCACCCTCGTCAGTGAAAACTCCTGAAACAGCGTGGGATATCTCATAGTCAGACAGCACACTTAGCGGTACATTGTCCATATAGACAGTGAAGTCGACTGGGTCTTCCTCCTTGCCCACATATATAGTGGTCGGGAGGATATCATCCATCTGTTTGCCACACAACTGTTTTAGTCTACTGAAACATTATGGAAGACAACAGAAGGTCTCCGCATGCAGCTGAGCTTCCCAGCAACTTCACCAGGAATGCCACAGATCTCTCCACTGTCGTCCCTCGGTGTTGGGGACAGTGCACAGAGGTTGACCTGGCAAGCATTGCTTGCATCCGTCTCAGAGAGGAGGCCCTTGGGCATGGACGATACTCAGTTCTCACAGTTTTTCTAGCTTTGCTAGACCAGCTGGAAGAGCGTCTCTTCTTCTCTGGGGCCAATCTGATTTGCAAGTTAGCATGCTAAACAAACAAGTTGTTGGTTAGCTAATACTAAACTATAAATAGCTGTTATCTGAACTAAATAGATATCCATCTACTCAGCAGTCAATAAATCCCTACAGTAGTGAGTCAGTGAAATAATACTGCATCTTTTATCAAACCCATTAGTCTTTCTGCACACTTACAGCCAGTAGAGGGCCTAGTTAGTCTGGACCCGACCACATCTAATTTGAGACTAAAAGCATGCACTAATGTTGACAGGTCATTTTGTGACATTGAGGTCAGTTTTACTACAGAAACAGTCTGCCATTCAACACAACCGAAACCACTCAGATTAATTGTGCTGGTAAATCATCATTACAGTGACAGTAGAGACCAAAGGCTGATTTATAATTGCTGAAAATACAAAGGTCACATGATCCATAGCTACTAGCATAGCTCTCTACTATACCAGAACATCATGATACGGTTGTGGTCATTGTATGTGAAGCTAATGGCCAAGCACTAAACAGGCTACTGCAGATGGCTAAATATCCTCTTGAAAAATCAATGAAGAGTATAAAAGCAATCACATTCCATATTTACTGATGGTTGGACTGCATTACTGTAAAACAGTTAAAAGCAGCAGGCTGTCAGTGCCTGCATTATAACGTCCTTTATGTTTCATCTTACCCTTTAGGTGGAAAAGAAAATGGTTGTGATGTGTAAAGTAAAGTCACTTCAGTCCACATCTTAGCAGAGTATATAAATGTAACTGTAATCAACATCAATGACTGTCAGCCAGACATCATTTCTTAAGGTAGAACAGAATCAGGCTATTATTCCCTCCTCTGTTTCTCCCTTCTACTTGCATCCTTCAAATCCATCCTCCTTCATCTCTTGCCATCCCGTGAGAGGGCCTGTTGTTTACCATGTAAGAGAGAAATCATATTTGGGGGGCTTATAGCCGAGGCCGAGCGCTCCCCGAGGAAGAGCCTATTACAACAGTAAGAGTGGATTAATTAGAGAGCGTCTCGGCAGAGCCGGGCTGAGAGCCTGGCTCGGTCAAAGGGGAGGCATTAATCGCCTCTCTTCACACAGGTAACAGGCTCGGCCCCAGGGCCCCAGCGGCCCAGCCAATTAATAGGGCTGGAGGTACAGGCCCACCCCGCTACTTTATCGCTGTTTGCCCTCAAGACATTTTATGAAGAGAGCGAGCAGAGAGAGTTTTTATTTCAAATTTATTAAGGCTGGGGTTTAAAGCCGCACTAGAGACAGAGAGTTTTTCAGTATGTAAAAGTCCAGCTGTTTTACCTGAGCTAAACACACACACATGTATGGATGGTATATGGAAGACTGGTTCTGTAATAAACCAACAGATTAAGAGAATATTGAGAATGGCACAGCTAAATATACTCATGGTAAGTCACAAACAGATACTAAGTGAAAATACAAAATGGCACAATATGAAACCAAGAAAAGATTTAAGTTTGATCCTTATTGTCTGCCATTTAGCTTGGGTAAACTCTGTTGACTTTATTGTTGTTAACTTAATGCTGATTGAAAAAGCCAATAATAATTTCTGTTTGAAATGTTGGCTCAAAGGGCTACAACTAGATTTGACCTTAAATGTCAAAATGTATACTTAAAAAGTAAAATATTGGATTTAGTGGCTTGTAATTTTTATTTTAAAAGCCCAAATGTTCTTTTCTTTTTAAATCACAGTTATGACAGTGATGTCAAAATCCTACTTTATGAACCTATAACTTTGACCCAAGACAAAGTTTAGGCTTAAAATTCACATTTTTGAGGTAATATATTCAAAAAGTGTTGACACACCATACAAACATTTTGCTGAAAAAAATGTTTTACTCAGTATTTCATAGTTTTGACTTTTGATGTATTTCAGTGTTAGTGGTTTGTTAGTAAGTGTGACTCACCATGAACATTTTTATTACAATTTGTTTCTTTTTACGGCAGAAATGTACTTTCATAGAGACACAGACAAAATTGTCTTCCAAAATAAATGTGTTTTTTACCTTTGTTTTTTCCTTACACTTTTCTCTGTGGACAAATTGACCAAAGTAATGAAGGGAGGAGGTGGTGACAGAAATGAACTGCCTTGAAAATATGAGCTATTTTCTGTTTCTTTATATTGATCGTCTGACTGACTGTGTGCTTGTAAAGGGAAAAATCCATCAAAAGAAACATTGAGCAAGAAAAAGCTGAAGTCATCAATACTAGAACTTTTGCCCCACTTGTCCCTTTGTCATAAACCTTCACATTAGACAGTGCTTACATCACATTGTAGGATTTCTGGGTAATGAAGTCTGGTTACAGAAATGCTTGAATATATGGATAGACAAACAAAATGTAAATCATTAATCTTTCTTTCTTCACATGATGAGACTAATCTTAAACTAACAAGCCACAGCATAGAGTGGTTCTCATCCTTTTGTCAGTAACATAAACCTGTGTGGTACGAGCGATTTGCTTGCACTTGCTTGCCAAATTTCCACTCCCTCCACCACCTCCTCTTCTGTCTCTTCCTACTTCCCTTTCCCTCATGACTTTCATTGAAGACTGCAGGGCCTCCCGCCGAGCGCCGGGCAGTTAGACAGGCGGGCAGAGAGACAGGCAGGCAGGCATAACAGAGCCACCATGGGTTAGCTGCACAGATCTGAAGCCAGTTTCAACTCTTCATGCCAGTAATCTATAAAGAGTAGCTGAGAAGGAGAGGGATGTGTGTGTGTGTGTGTGTGTGTGTGTGTGTGTGTGTGAGTGTGAGTGTGTGACGGGGCTGCTGGAGGAATAAGGGGGTCGTGTGATGTAGAGAAGTGTTTCCATATGGCGATGAAAAGCATGAATACCTGAATGAGTGCCACTAATCGTTGGGTGAGAGGTGTAGCAGTTTCGCATTGGTAGTAGCAGTGGTATGCACAGGGGTGGGCAGGCCAGATGAGGCACATCTTACTCAACGTTCCCTGGGTGAAATGGGGAAACTCATGTCTGTTCTATCGATCACCAAACACTAGTTCAGTATATATGTATTGTTGCTGCGATCAGTCCTGTGATTCAGTTCAAATAACATCCTGCCCGTACCGCAGGTCAACAATGTAACTTAGAGGTAGATTGCACATCTTGTCACACCTTTTAGGTGGCTTTTGCCCTGGAAACAGACAACAGGTCATGGAAATTGTGGCAAAAATGTCAGAGACAACACATGGCATATCTGGGTTAACACTTACTAGCTTGTTCTGGAGCTGGCTCAGTTGGCATTACAATGCCATCATACACAGAATGTCTATAAGAAGTGGATGTAGTCACTGTGATGGCAGCTATTGGTTTGTGGACTGCAGTTTTGAAGCCTTTGCATTTTAGCCATTGCCATCTTATTTTTTTGCAACCAGAAGTGACACATGAGGGTGAACTGAAAACACATTGTGAAAGAGTTCAAGTTTTAACACGAAAACACAGACAACACCCAAACTGCATGTTGTCACTCACAAGTTAGCCACGCCCCAAAAGCATAACCTGTTTTATCATCCAGGTCTGAAGGGTGAGGCCAATGGTAGTGCCTTCAACCTGCATTCTCTCTACTCTCCATCAGGGGGCGACTCCTCTGGATGTAGAGAAGTCTATAAAAAAACGACTCTACTTCTCTCTTGATTTATTATCTCAGTAAACATTGTACACATGAGTTTATGGTCACCATCTCTAGTTTCAAGTCTTCTTCAATACAGTATGATGTTCATTTCGTAAATTATGGTCCATTTAGAGTCAAATAGACCATAAAGCAGGGTATGCTTTAGGGCGGGTCTACCTTGTGATTGACAGGTCACTGTTGAGCTGTTGAGCCACAGTACTTCTGCACACTCACAAACATTTTTGAACGCGCTCACATTCCAAAATGCTTTTAATAGTTGTGCATGCATGTTTAAGAAGCACATAACCTTTGTATCATGTATATTAAATTTCCAATACAAAAACAGAAAGACAAAAACAAATTCAAGTTTTGAATTAAACAAATCTATGTTAATAGAGCTTCAGTGTGTCTAAATGTCTCTTCAAGCTTTGGACAGAGCAACAATACTTCCTTCCCCCTGCTTCTTGTCTTCAGGCTAAGCTAGGCTAAGCATATTCTGACTCCAGCTATTTGCGTAATGCACAGACATGAGACTGATCAATCTGCTCATCCAACCAGAGGATCACAATGGAAGTGAGCCTGTGGGCATTATTGTGTAATTTAATCTTCAACAGTTTTGTAGGTGTATTTGATAACTGTCTTCGGGTGAAGCAGTATTACATGTATTTATCAGTGGTGGGCTGTCAGGGCCTGCAAAGCCTTCTCTGCTGGCCTAAACAGAATCACAAAGTTATAGCAATTTTATAATTTAATAATTTTTCTTAAAAACACTACATGTATTATAATTTATAAAAATATGTTTCCCATTATCTTATTTTCTCATTGCACAGCTACTGTCTTCCTCAGTTGCTCTGCTTCCAGTGCAGCTTGTTTTAAGTAGAGCTTTTATCCAATCAGATTTCACCTCTGTGTCTCTAGGTAAGAAGAGAGGCCCGAGGCCTGCACACTCACAAGTGCATCCTGGTGCAGTTTAAGTGAATGGGGACGATATTGTTGATTGTCATAGTGTTCAACCAATCAGATCTTTAGTTTGACATGTTGGGCGTATTCTTTGACGTGCCAGAGCCTGCTAGCTGGCCTAGCCATATGTGATTGGTCAGTGGGCTAGCCTGACATGTTGGGCGGTGACAATCCCAATATCTGCTGCCTCTGTCGAGCGGACATTTTAAGCCCTCAAACGCATTAAAACCTATTCAAGAAATACAACTGGGGAGACTCGACTGTCATCACTGGCGTCCGTGAATCCACAAGGACTTCTTACTGGAACTAAAACGCACGGATGTACTGAACAACCGTGAGATTAAACTCTTTATTAACAAAGAAAGGAGGAACAGCAGCTAAATAGTGAACAGCAGCTCTGGTAAGTCAACTGCTTTTGTTTGTACATCTGTAGTAGCTTAAAGATGCTTGTTTATATATTATTATTTGTACAACTTTTATGAAGATGGATTTTTTGGTTTAACATGTGATAGGAACCATTGTTACGTCCAATGTTGCTCTGGGGACATATTTAGCCGGTGCCAGTGTTGGCAACTTGGCAACTTTCTAGTTAAATCTGCCGACTTTCCAAACCCTCATGGCGACTTTTTTGTCAAAAGCTACTAGCGACAAATCTAGCGACCTTTTCTGGTGTTATTGGAGAGTTTTCTGACGTTAAAGCACGTACGTTCTGCACTCTCGTGAACGAGCAGCGGGTGGTGCCGTGAGCCCCTTCACCGCCGCCCCAAAGCACACACAGGCGGGTACTCTCACAGAAGCCTCACGCAGCAGTCCCAGCTGCAGTCAGAGCAGAGAGGAGACGCACTCTATCTATAGGTGTTGGCTTAATTTTGACATGACACAAATAATAACCGTAGCTGTGTTTCAGCTGCTTTTTTTTATGAATAATATGAATGGCTCGCGCTCTAGCGCTGCAGTGTTGCTGGATTGATTTGTCATGCTTGACATTTATGTGACTGGTTCTTGTCATTGTGTTAATTATATTGATTGTGACTTGTCCGTTAATGACGGAGCATCCCGTCATCGCGGGGTTATTTCGGACATTTGATTCTCTGTTTGAATCAGTAGGGAACAGCTAACTGCTGTTGTTTCCCCGCTAAGCTAGTTAGCTTAGCCTCCCTGAACACGCGGGGCCTCGGCTGTTTTTTGTTATTGTTCCGGGTTCAAAAGGTCACACATCCCGTTGTCTGTTACGTGAGCGCAGTCCACCGAAAACATTATATTTCCCACAATTTAAGCTTCTGCATTTTCCAAATGCACTAGTATTATTCAAACGTATTGTTCGGTTAGTAAGCCTTGTACCGAACGCTTTAATACGAATACCTGTATTATTACACCAATATAAACAAATAACCGTAGCTCAGTAGGACAGCACATAAGGCCCAGGTATAAAATGCACAGCCCGCCACTGCATAATAATGCTAACAAGCTTATAATGACAATGGTAGCATCAGAATGCTAACATGCACATGATGACAATGCTAATATCAGAATGACAACAAGCTCATAATGACGGTGGTAACATAAGCATGCTAAAATGCCCATAATGACAATGCTAACATCAGAATGCGAACAAGCTCATAAAACAATGCTAACATAAGCATGCTAACATGTTCATAATGACAATGCTAATATCAGA
>NW_022280066.1:1975662-2010532 GCF_004355925.1 Anarrhichthys ocellatus | reverse complement strand
GCTAACATCTGAATGCTAACAAGCTCATAAAACAATGCTAACATAAGTATGCTAACAGGCCCATAATGACAATGCCAACATGATTTTTGGCAGCATTGTTTAAAATGTTCAATCTGTAATATGTAACATGAAAAGCCTCTGAAAATGTGGGTCGCTGTGTAAAAGTGGCTGTAATTCCTCAACGGTCATTGTGATTTTTTTGTTTTATCCATTGAATTAAAGCTGAAAGTCTACACTTCAACAACATATTGACTGATTAGTTTCAAATCCATTGGAGTTGTGTAAATAAGCAAAATTAGAAAAATTGTGTCATAGTCCAAATACTTATGGCCCTGACTGTATGTAAGATTTTACAGGACTTTTACTTGTATTTCTACATTGTGGTATTCTTCACAAAAATTAACTTTATTATTAATTAACAACCTATCAAAATTTTGATTAATTATGCTAAAACACAGCAAAACTAATGACCTTCAGTAGACTTTAAATAATCATCTCACTGGTAACATTTTACTGTGTTTATTCCATTTATTTATATCATGCTTATAATAATTGTCTATGTATAACAGCATCTGGAGCACAACACATTTATTTTGGGAAGAATAAAGTTGTTGAATATTTGACGCCTCAAATACGAAATATAAAATCCTGCATTAATTTATCACAGAGCAAAAATGTATTTAAAAAATAAAAAGTTCATGTGTGATGATAATTTGTGCTGATATGTTGCACAAGATAACATACGATCTATCAGGACTGTGGATATTATCGTTATAAAAACAAAACACCAGCTTTGCATTATTTCAGGCATATATTTGTCATTCAGTCATTCATCTCAGAAATCGGAACATTCACGTATTCAAACAGAAACAAACTGGTATCCAGACGAGTCCTGCCTGTGATCTGATATCATAAAGACCTTATTTCCTATATCAACTGTTCAGTAAAGACCTTCTTTCCTATATCAGCTGTTCAGTTATCAAACACAGAGCCAATGGAAGGTCAGAAGACACAGAGAGCACACACTGCAGTCCAGCAGGAAACAAAGGTGAAAGACATGGATCGTAGAGAGAACACGTGGAGGCAGGAGAAGAAATCAATGCAGGAAGATATAAACGTCCTGAAAGTCATGCTGCACGAGACTCTGACTGACCACATCGTCTGCTCGGAGAAGGACATTGCCCACCTGAAAGCGCAGCTGGTGAAGACCGATCTGGATCTGCAGACCGCCAACACCGAGGACCTGCGGGTCGGACTGGAGCAGACGAAGAAAGAGAACGAGAATGAGGCCTTGAAGTCGCAGCTCAGTGCCGCAAATCGGAAGGTGAGGGAGATGGAGGCTCTTCTAAAAGGCTGAGAAGGCTGTGGGAAGTGCTTCCTATCTAGTCGGGAAACTCACCGCTGCCCTGAGAAGGTTAAAGGGTAAATTTAAATTCTCGGCCGATCCGACGGAGACCGAGGAGGATCTGAAGCCTCTACTTGATGGAAAACAGAGTGACAAGAGTTGCCTTCTGGAAGACCTGGAAATGTCCACAATCACGTCTCTTGCTGGATCAGTTTATGGCCGACCGTCTCCAGTGGGAGGAGGAGAAAGCCTCCTGTGTGGGTCAACTAAACCAGCAGCAGATGGACAATCAAAAGCTCCAGAATGCTCTGAAGGAGACTGAGGAGGAGCTGAAGACTCAACTTGATCAAAGGCAGAGGGTCAAGATTTACCACATGGAAGAGCTGGAAAAGTCCTGCAGCACATTTCTGGCCCAGATGGCGATCCATAAAAAAGAGACGGATCAGTTCATGACCGACCGTCTCCAGTGGGAGCAGGAGAAAGCCTCCCTGCTGCAGGAGATCAGAGACTCCTCTGTGGCTCAGCTCAACCATCAGAAAAGGGAGGCCTACCTTCAGAAGGACCTCCTTGCTGTGGAGGCCAAGCTGGAGGAGACCAAGTATTTGTGTGACCTCATCTAAAGTGAGGACTATCTATGCCTTACAAAGCATTTATAAATGACATTGAAAGGCCAGCAGTGCCTCAAAACACATTTTTTGAACAGCACAGGCAAATAGACACAATACAAAGTGATCAAGAACATATTAATATTTATTGCAAGATGCAAACAATATATTGTTAAATACAAACCTCTCAGCCATTAATTCATGTAAGAAACAAACAAACAAAGACATTCTCCTTCAGGAGAACATGGCTGGATACAAAACATTTGTAAATATACGACTAGAGCTAACCAGGAGCTTTGCATATTAGTTTACATTTACTTATTTAATTATTCATTTCATACCAAGCATCAGCGTCAGCTGTTTTTTGTTATTGTTCTGGGTTCAGAGGTCACAAAGCCCGTTGTCTCCTACATGAGCGCAGTCCACCGAAAACATTATATTTCCCACAATTTAAGTTTCTGCATTTTCCAAATGCACCTAGTATTATTCAAACGTATTGTTCGGTTCATAAGCCTCGTACTGAACGGTTTAATACGAATACGTGTATTATTACACCAATATAAACAAATAACCATAGATGTGGCGTCATAAGGAGCTTATTAGGAGATGGCTCAAGTGTAGTAGGACAATACAGAAGGCCCAGGTATAAAATGCACGGCCCGCCACTGGAACCTCCCATATGACTGTATAAAGACAAGTGGAAATGGCATTGGCAGGAATTTCTCATCATCATCAGCAGATCTGTTTTCCAGCGGGCTGCTGTATAACCACCTCTCTCTCCCTCCAGCATCAGAAATGTCATCAGAAAACCCTCGGCTTGTTCCTGCTCTCTGGGGGTCCCAAGGCCTTCCCTCAGCTTTCGCTACACCCTGCAGACAGCCGCAGGTTCAGACAGCTCGTGCCACTGTCGCCTGACTCCACCATGCCTGCAAATGCCATCATACAGCAGCTTTGCCCCACGGGCCAGGGCAATGGGAGGAGGACAGGGAAAAATGAAGAGGAAAAGGTGGAAGGGCTCTCAGGGGCGTTACCATCACTTCAGAACCGAGGGCCAGAAGAAAAGCCTTTTTTTCTTCTTTTTTTCTTTTTAATAACATTTTTGAATAAAACTTGCTTATATTTCTGACAGTTATAACGGTTTAAAGTATTATAATATGTATTATGGAATTGCTCGTGCAGTGAGAAGAGCATGAAACCTATTGACTTTTGTAACCACCACCCGTCACATACAAAGGCTTGTTAACGACCCCTCTGCATCACTTAGGTTTAGGCTACAGAAGTACTTGGTTAGGTTCAGTAAAAGATTGTAGTTTAGGTTAAAATAAGTATTTATGTATTTAGTAGGCTTGTTAGGCTAAGTAACTTGACATGATGCAATTTAAGTACTTTACGGACTAACGGCACTTAAAATGACATTTTTAGTTTCACGCAGAACATAAAAAGCAGTATCCTGGGTGAAAGTCCTGTGTTATTTTTTTACCGCCCATGCAACCGAACCAAATGGTTTTACATTGGAGTTAAATGCCAGGTGCGTCTCATACAGACGCTAAAGGGTGCCTTGTGTGTGGACATAGAGGGCTATGATAAAACGTTGGTATTTGATGCCCTGGGAATGAGACAGGTCTGTAATCCCCTGATTTTTCCTATAGCACCACCATGACATCAACATTTGAATTTGACAAATGATTTGATTTATGACCACAACTAATGACAATACCATCAGCCTCATTGGAGGTTGTGTTTAGTGCCAATTAGCATATTTGCATACAATGCTAACTTTACCTGCTGAGCATCTTCATGTTAGAGCTGTCATTGTGTGCATGTTAGTATGCTGACATTAGCATTTCACTTTAAAGCACCACTATAGGTACCGCCTCACAGAGCTGCTAGCATGGCTGTACACTTTGTCTTATCATGGTCTTCAAAACATTCATGGAGTACCAAAAAAAAATCGCATATATTCCCTCCCCCAACAAGGTATTCCTGGTGCCTCTTCACATTGAATCACAGGTAGAGTGCACTAAATGAGAGAAACAACAGCTTTGTTTTACATTGCATTGCTTGTGTGTGCCCCTTTTGTTATGAAAAAGAAAAGAAAAACCTTGGTGACACACAGTTGTCTTTCCCTAAAGTTGCAATCATTGCAGATCATTCAAAAAGTTCATTAGATGCGGTGGAAAGGAAGGGAGGAGAGCATAAGAAATGTACAATACATTTGGGGCTCAATAAAGCTGGAATAGACACACAAAAAATAAGGGAGAGGAGCAAAACATTTATGTGCATTTCCTTGAGATGAGAAAAGACAAGTATATGGAGGAGAGAAAGAAAGAGAGAGGATGATCCAATAAAAACAGTAAAGGGGTTTGTCAGGAGAATAAAGGAGATCCCTAATCCCCTGCAATATTAATGTCTAAAATGTCATTAATAAATTGCTGAAGTGAGCGTGGCCGGGCCCCCACGGTGCAGAAAAAGGGGCTGTCTACATGAAGGTAGCAGCCAGGCCTTGTCAGATAGGAGCGCTGGCTAATGAATGAGCAGAAAGAGCACTCCAATCAATCAGCCGGGATCTCTGTGTGCCCCCGGTGTAGGTGAGGTCTGGTGTGGGGTGACCAGCACTGTCAGCCCCCCAGCCCAGCCAACAAACTGTTGCAGCATTTCAATGAGCCCCCTATTAATAGGAGCGACTGGAATTGTGTGTGTGTGTTTGTGTGTGTGTTTTAGCGTGTCTTGTGTTTTTCAGTTTTTATCAGGCCCATTTGTCCTCACAAGAGATCCGCAATGTAAAAAACAGTATCTGCATCTGCATTTAGTTTCTTAATAACGATTACTTGGTTTTAAAGTTAGGCAATGACTTTTGTCAGCGATGGTCCTCCCACATAAATGTGAGTGTACTGTATGTGTGTCAGAGTGAAAGATAGAAAGAGAGACAGGAACAATTCCCCTTATACAGTACATAATCTATTAGCATACACACCAAGAGCCTAACACATTGAGTTGCACAATAATCCAACTACAATGTGACACCCTTTAGATAACTTACGTTTGAAGAGTGGTTCAAAATAGAATGTAGTCAAAAGCTAAAATTAGAGCAGAAATATTACAGCCCAACAGTAGCTCTACTACATGTGACCAACTAAATCGACCCAGGTTGTCACTCAAAGCCCTCACTTCCAACAACCTGTAGTAGTGCTGGAGCAACAATATTCAGCAAACTGGATGCAAACATGTGGAGTTATGGAAATAAAGAGTGGAGTTAAGAGCAGTTTGTTCTCACGTGCTTATATGTTTATTTAAGAACACGACAGTAGAGGTTCTACTCCGGAGTCATGTCTCCTGGAGAAGCCTTAGTGGTTTTGGGAGGTTTTGTTTTGGACATGGTTCAATTTTGGTCTTAACTCTTTTTTTATTAATAATATAGCAAATAGTAAAACATTATTTATTCTCTTTTAATCACGTATGTTGAAATTACATTATCACTTTTTCAATACACATGATTATTTTCTTAAATGTTGCAACTATATTTTTCATGATAGTAAAACTTTCAATTACAACATTTTCTTTTAAATTAAGTCTATTCCTCTGACAATTTTTTCATCCAAATTTTAGGCTTATTCTCAGTTTAATTTGTAAAATTATATTAACATTTAAGATTATGACTTATTTTTTTAAATTAGGAATTTAATCTCATACCACTGACTTTTTTCCCAAAATTTTACCATTTCAGTTAGTCTCAGTCTTAATTATGTCTTTTTTTCCACAAAATTACACCAATATCTCAAAATTGTTTTCATTCATGATTCAAGTAACTAAATGTGTAAAAAAAAAAGGCAATATCAACACTTCTATAATCAGTGATTTCTGCATCCCCCTGTACAGTAGATGACTGATCTGGAGATTATATGTTGGGTCCAGGGCAGCCACCTTATTTTTGGAAAAAGAAAAATGTGATCAGAAACTACTAGACAGAGTTCAAAAACAGCAAATATAATGATCTGGGCATTAGGAGATCTCTTTGCTCCAATAGTACATGTTGAATTTGCAAGCCCTATAGTCTAAAGTCAGTTCTCCAAGATCAATCAGTTCTAAGATTCACTGAACCGGCAACAGCCTTCCCAGTTGGGTCTCTGGGACTGAATCAGAGCGAATGAGGGTCTTCAGTCTTCTCTGGGTCTGTTTGATATGAAAGAATTTGCAAAGTCTTGGTCTGGGGCATCAACCAATTCCCTTAAACATCACTATATTAACCCCACAGCTGCCCAATCTGGGCTGTTTTGTCCCCAGGAAGTTCTACTGCCTTGAGCCAAATGACTCATTCAAACAGAATACTCCCTCTTGATCAAAGCACGGCCCCATCCCACTGGCCAAAATATTCTGTTACATGCTGACCTATGCACTGATTAGTAAACACTTTCCCTCTTCAGAAGTCCTCTTCAGCACATCTCAGGGTGTTGACATATGAAAGGGAATACACAATGGAAGACCTGCTCTGGTCTCATCACTTTGCTGTTGGCCTGCAAAATCAAATTGCTGTGGTCAGGGGCCACAAGACTTTGTCTCTTTACTTGTCTGAGTTAACAGTGATTGAAACATCAGACCTGTTTGGACATTCACTTTACCTGGACAGTAACCCTTCTTTTTGTTTGTTTTTCTCCACTTGAAGAACTTTTAAATGTATCATTCATTATAGAGTCAAGTCCAGGCTGGGTTTGTTTTATGCTTGAGTAATTCCCAACCAAGGGAACTCCAGGGGGTACTTCTGTATAGGTGCCTTAGGGCAGTGATTCTTAACCATGGGGCCGCGGCCCACGATTGGGCCGCGAGCGCCACCTAGAGGTCCGCAAAAAACTTTCAGTTTTGCAGCTGTGGGCCGCATAGGTTATCAATTGAAGACACCAGAGATATTACTGTTATCCATGAGACGCTGAGTTACAATATAGCTTCCCACCACCTGGTGGCGGTAATGCGTCAGTCAGTTGTTTAACAAGCTCCAATAAGCAGAAGAAGCCTGTTGGGCTTCTTGAAGTGTATGCAGGTTTACATACACATGACAAATAAATGTCTTCATGATCATCACATTGTATCATCTCATTTATTTGACAACTGTTTTGCCTGTTCAACTCCGCGAGGACGCCGGCGTCCTCGATCCCCTCCCCTTCCGTTCCTATGGCTTGCTTGCGCAAACTACGTCACAAAACATGGCCGTGTTTGGTATCCCAGCATGCCCAAAATCCTCATCTTTGCAAAGAAATCATCGATTTTCTTTCATTTCTTATGGATTTTTCACAAAAGGAGCCCAAACACACACTGTCCAAATTCGCCATAACCGCTGCAAGTCGGATCTTGCAGCATTTCGACGGAAAAAGACACATTACAGACCCGACAATGTGCTAGCGGATGTTACCATGGAGCTAGTGGCTTCAGAAAACGCTAGTCCTTATAGTACAAACCTTATCTCCACTTCTATAAGCCGTCAACCAACGTATAACGTTGCGTAACTGAGTTATCCGCATACTTGATCGTGCGCTCGGTCGCAGCCATTACGCACAGCAAGTCCGCTACTCACACAACCATATCTTCGACGATATATACATAGTTTTTGCAATTTGCAAAGGCTAAAAATAAAAGAAAAATAATATAATATCAAAATATAAAGGGAGAAACACCTTTAGTGTGTCAGAATATCATTTGGTTACCATGTGTCCATTTGGGTATCCAAATATCCTTTTAGAGCTCCGCCTGGATCTCTTCATGGAAGAAACACTGTAGAATGGTCATACTTTGTCCAATCTTCTTCAAATTTGAGGCTGTTGTTCACTGATAGTGTAGTTACAGCCCTATACTGTCCTTTACCTGTACAGATACACCTACGGGCAGTTATTTATACTGAAAGATTCTTTTTATTTTATGCAGACAAAATCTTCAATTTTTACTGACTCCAAAGGCCCACTGCTCTGTTTCTGTATGACCTACAAGTTTTCTGACACTTTTGATGCATATAGTCAGAGTGGTTCAGAAGCTACAGCCATTTTAATTTGGGTATGTCATTTTAGGCGGTTTTGCTCCAAAATAGGGGTGGAGTTGAACAGGTAACAATATAGTTATTGAATACAAATCAAACCAAGAGTGAGATCAATTAGTTAAACTAATAGTGTTAATATTTGAATGGGCCCCGGGACACTTTGTACTTGAAAAGTTGGGCCCCGAGGTTAAAAAGGTTAAGAACCCCTGCCTCAGGGTACATGATGAGATTGTGGTGAAGCACATGTAATTTGAAAAGAGAATGTTTTTTAAAGAAAACATAAAAATAAACAGTCAAATAGGATTACAATTTGGTGTGATTCTGATCTTTAGTAAAAGTAAAGTCACAATGACCAGTAAGCTACCAGCTAAAGACTTAGCGCAGAGTACACACCTCCCATGGACCTGAATCAGTTGAAACATGTGGCCGGTGCAAACCCCAGGTCTGATCCCAGGGGACCTCCCCGACTCCCTGCAGGATCAGCAAACTTTCTGTTGCTGCCGTTATACAGGCTAAACCCAGTGCCACCTCGCTGTGACTCCCGGCTCTGGTGTTTGCACTCAGCTAACTGAATGTAAGTTGCTACATCTAACTGCTAACTGAAGGTCCGTCTCCCGGAGACTGCCTGTCCTGTCCTCCTCACGGCCAAGCAGTCAACTGGTGGCGGTGAGGACCTTTCTGCTACTTTGGATTTAATCCAATAAACAAACTATCAAAACGTGCAAGGACACTGTACCAGTCAACGTGGTCGATATGCCCTCAGGGCAGCTCTACTTCTTTACTTTAGTCCTCTCATGTGGACAGAGGAGAGACTGGATGCTGCAGTGACTCACTATTGCCTCTCGAGGCAAAGTGCTATTACTCGACAGGAAGGGCCGCGGCTAGCTGGTTCAATTCAGAAGATATCTCTGCAACACACAGACATCTTTGACATAATGTCAACACTGTAACCACTTTACATTCTGCTGATAATGTTCGCAGGTAGGTACATTTTTTTAAATGTTTTAAACAAAAATTCTGGCCACATTTTACGCTGTGCACCTTTAACAGTTTGGATAAACAATTGAAATAGTTATCTTACAGTAATGTTTGAAGAGTTGAAATAATTAGTTAAAAGTAGCCTAATGGATGAGAAGTTAACATATTGCTATCACCAAACTGGAAAGAATGAAAAGATATTAACGCAATATACAGTTTTATAAAGATCCAGTTGATAATCCATTCTAATCTCATAATTGGAACATGATGGGTGGTGTCAAATGGGGTAGCCTATTTGTGCTCAGCTGCTCAGCCGGTGGGGGTACGTCAAACAAAGAGGTCGGGAACCACTCCTCTAGCAAAGTACTCATTGTATTGAATCCTCACTGCTCTCCTGCGAAGTCAGCTTGTCACAAAAGCAGGCCACAATCAATTGGACTCATCTGATGACTTTAGCCTGGAGTTTAGCCTGACTTTCCTCCCAAACAAAGAAGGGCAGCTGTCAGCTTTGCTGGTGGAAAAGAGTGACCAGAGCAAAGTCAACTGGTAGGCTTAGGGAGATATGGGTGGATGGATAGAGGGATGGATGGATGGATGGATTGAAGAATGGATGGCTGATAGGGAGGCTATAGGTTTGGGAATCGTTGAGGCCCCCTGTTTATTTTGTTGTTGTTGTTGTGTTGGTTGTGTATCAGGTGGTGTTGTTGCGGCATGGCTGGCAGGACCTGACCGCTGAGCGAAGACGTCAGTCAGTGGACACTGACAGTAACAGATAAGAGCTCGGAGGGACACAACGGCAGATGAGAGGATGGACTTTGACCTCCCCCCTATCCGTTTAATCACCCCCTCCCCATTTCCCCAAAACAAGACAAAGTGATTGGTGACTCACTACGGGTGAGTGCCCTGAGTGCTTCGAACTGAGGATACAGTGGCCTGATGAGAGAGCAAGCTGTGGTCTTTGTCCTTGAAAGAACAACTAGATAGACAGAGCAGCACATGTTGGGACACAGATAGAGACATTATCAAGCATGAATGTTAATATGTTGGAGATTATTCATGTAACAACCTGCTATTGTTGGTCGATAGAGAATAGAAATTGGTCATATAGCCAGTATTAGAAATAGTAGTATATTTTGTTGAGACAATCAGATTTTTTTACATTAAGTTATGACTTAAATTTAATAACTTTTAGGTAGATCAGTGTTAGCAGCAATATCTATCAGGTCTGAAAAAAGAGAACTCCGTCAACGATCAGAGAGAGTGATTTTTGCAGGTTGAGAATGCAAGGAGTACCGCATTGGCTTTTTTTTGTTGAAGCCACAATTTAAAAAAGAGCATCTTAATTCTTTCTATGTAGTGATGTGGTTGCTTCAGCAGTCAGGTATTTTGCTCTGCTAACCCCACTTCTAATAAAGAAAGAAAAGAAGAAGAAAAAGGCCACAGACTTTAACACAGTATACAACGATAAAGACAATATCTAAGAAACTAGGGGGCCAGATGTGACCATTAGTATGAACATGAGACAAAGTGAAAGAATACCGTGTGTAATCATTGTTATCCTATCAGATGTATGACCTAGACAGTAGATGCTACTGAGCCTCCCAAGCATGATCCTGATTTCATCCATGATCCCTGGCCCTGCTTGCTCGAGGCCTGGTGGGCCAGGCTCCTAATGGGATCCAGATTGGGGCAGAAGCGTCACCATGGAATTCGACGGAGGGGGTAAACCGATGAGGCTGGCTTCATCTTCTGCCAAGTCCAGCAGCTTAGCAGTGTCAAGTCAGCAGAACTCTGCAGACGCTGTAGCTCCGTCCAAACCCACTCCTGGTTCTGCAGTGCAGGGTGGTCCCATTCTAGCAGACATCACCACTTCAGGGCTCCTCAAATGCCCCCTGGCCTTGGATCAATCAATTGTATGAGCCCCACCAATAACTTGATCAGTATTCACATGGAGAATGTACCCAGGCCCTTTAACCAGAATCAGAAGAGGAGCTGAAGGAGAGGAAAGATGAGAGCACTGAAGGTATTGATGCTCATTTTCTTGAGGCAAAGGACATGAAAGGACAGAACTTCTGCCTCAACATGTATTCGCCAGTCGTTCAGGGAGATATATTTGTTTCCCACAGAATTGCAAAGCAGCACAAATCAGTTGTTTCATCTAACAACAGTGATGCTTGCATTTTCTCAACCACAAAACCTCCGCTGCCACGATCACTATTTGTCTCCACATGAAGCCCCCAGTTGAATGCAACATGTTCACACCCCTTTTCTTGGGTTTTTTGACAGGCATTCTGGGAGATGTAGGAAGTAGGGGTTGAGGCAGGTTGAGCATTCAAAACTCAGTGTAAAGACAACGCTTTTTTCACAAAATGACTTGTCGAAAGCACTGAATACCACAGATGTATGAAACTAAAAGAGTTTCAGAGTATCTGAGGGAGTTCAAATCAGCTTGCCCTCTTCTCTCTGATGTTCACACACCTCTTTCATCAATCAAATTAATTATGCTGACTGTAACAAGTGCTGCGCTTGCTCCTTGTAGAAGAAATAACAGGAATTAGACAAACTTTGACACGGCATCAGATACATTTTTGAAGATACACTTAGCTAATTACTTTCCTTCCAACTTTGAAAGAGTAGATATGGTGTCGTACAAGGCTGCTGTTGCTAAATTGACAAAATTGTAGAGAGCCGATTTGATGTCTTTCACTTTATTCCGCAAATTCATGCCAGTCGTCAAACTGTAATTGTGCCTGTCAGGAGGTAACAGACAGGATGAGGACAAGTACAAGAAGCAGGGCATTCAGAAAACATGGAACCAGTCTTTGTCTGAGGTTTTGTAGGAAGAGCTGAACATAAGTGAGTGTTGCGCTACAGGAAGGAAACCAGGAACACTTCCTGCTCTGCTCTACACTTGCTGCATTTTGAAAATGCTTCCAGTCTTGCTGTCACCTACCAGCCGACCACAGCCTTACCACAGAGCAGGAAGTCATGCTCACGTCCCTGCCATCTCGGTGGGTGTACATACAGCTGCTTTAGCAGTGTCAGGAAGCCAACTTTAAGACTTTTCCAATACAACCTTTGAAGTAATTTAACAACTAAAATTAAGGTTCCAAATGCTGGGAATGTGAGCATATTTCATGCAGCTAACAGAGAAAGAGACAAACGTTTCATCTACGAGGACAAAGGCGTAGGTGTCCTTTCAACAATGGGGGAGACACATATACAGTGTGGGGGGGGGTCCTCCCCCAGTACATTTTGACAGCAAAGACTTCACTTCCTGCAAATGTTTTGTACCAATTAATGGCAGAAAGATCTCTGCTCATGGTATAAACTTTCGGCATGTTCAAAGAAATCCTATAAATCTGAATCATTTGTGTATTTTTAGGCCTCATGGACAGACTTCCATAAGACATTGAGAATGCTTGTTTCTCGACACCGGATGATTATTTTTCTGGATTTTGTTATTATTCAATTCACAATTTAGCAGTTACTGCATTCATAGAAGACAAATCGTACATGTTTTACACGGCCAACTCTCAAATACCAATGATATATGTTTGTAATATTTGTGTAAAATCCACAGTGAGCTCAGTGCAATCGCTTCACTTTGCTCCACAGTCACTCTATAATACAAGGTGTTCCCACTGAACATCCTCCATCCATCACCTTAATAGTGTAAGCTCTCCAATATTTATGCATGGATTAAAGCATTTTAATATGCTAACAGTTAAGAAGGCTGATGATGATGAAGTGTGTTAATATCTCCATGAATAACCTCAAGCCAGAAACCCTGGAAACTTAATGGATGACAGAAAAGTGTATTTTGGTGTTTATTCTTAAATAAACTCACTGAAGACTGCGAGAAAGTATACTTCTTCATGCTGTGGACTCTAATCGTGTGTGTGTGTGTGTGTGTGTGTGTGTGTGTGTGTGTGTGTAGCCAAAGCAGCATTCTCCAGCCTTTCCCCACCTCTCCTCCTCACTCCAGAGCCTCCTAATAAAGCATCAGTTAAAAAGTGAATGGATCAATTAGGCAATTTATCCAGCTAATTTTTGGCAGCGCCCACCTTTTTGATGTCGCCAACAAAGTGACTGAAAACATTGTTAATGCATCCAAAATATAAAAGGGGTTGCTTCTGCCTCTCGCTCCCAAATGATTTGGAATAATTTGCTTCTCATTCAGGAGATGGAAGGCAGCCGGGGCTCTCCGTCGCTTGGCAGTCGGCATGAAAGCACTTCGCCACCAACTTTCCCCCAATATCTCCTCACTGGAATCAGCTAAATGGCTATTAGGCCGGCGCCTCGTGCCAACACGCTCTCCATAATCACAAGGAAGAAGTGGTGCGAGTTTGGATGGAGTGTTGGTGTGACAGCTGTGTGTATTTGGTTTGGCAAGTGTGTTCTGTGTGTGTGCGTACAAGCCATTAGAGTGCAATGTGAGGGGTCTTTGGGGAGGCATGCCATACGTGCTTCAGAATGTCAAGTGAGAGGAAAATGTAAGATATTTCTAAGGTTCACTTCTATATATGCATGTAGCCACAGTGATTTTAATGCAGTAGCATCATATAGAAGAGGAACCCCTTTTACAGAGTCATGACATACGTAAAGTGGGCACTAGCTTGTCAAGCTATACGTAAGGACATTAACTACCAAAGATCATGAATGCAACCTAAACAAATTGTCTTTCCTGATCTGGGTGCTATCAGTGAGTGGGTAGAACACATTAGCAAGTGGTCTAGTATTTAGATGTTTACATGTATTTAGTGGAGAAAGCAAGCATGTAACACCAGCGAAAAAATTACGAGCATACACGTCACAACATACTTACATATATATACAATAACTGTGGTCATGTACAGAACATCAAATTCCATGACATAGACTCAGAGGTTTGACTTTGTGCGCTTTTGATCAGTCCAGTGGTGTTGAACATGTGTAATAGATTGCAGCCATCGACGCAGCGGGTGTTTTGGTTTTGTTTGCTTTTTGGTCCGCCACATGTGTCCGTGGCTGCTCTCAGTAACTTACTGAAAGGGTTGGAGTGGATAATAAACACAGATGAGTGCGTATTTAAAATGGATGTTAGGAGGAGCTGCAGTCACTAGGAGCAACCATGGACTCATTCAAATGAAAGTCACCAGTTAACATGGTCACTCTTTAAACTGAATCACCTGTTCCTCTGTAACGGTCGTGGTCCTGTCAGAATCATGTAGAACTTGAGTTTGCTGTTGGCTTGCTAACTCTTCTGGATGGCTGGAGTAAAACCACACTTCTATTGCCAACATGCACACGCATACTTTTGAAGAAGCAGGCAGTAAAAGGGTCTATACAGTGTTGTTTAAGGCCCACAAATGTGGCTGTGTAAAAATCATTCAGGTGACATATCCACAGTCAGACAGTGGGAAAACAGTGTGGTGGTGACTGCAGTCCCATGATTGAGCTTAAGTCTAACAACAACTTCTGGGTTCTGTTAGAATTAAGAAGATTTCATTCAATTCCCAATGATATTTGCAAAAATACTAAAAATCTCAACTACATTTGTTTAAGATGGCCTTTGACTAACTGCTTTAAGGCTGCTGTCATCACACAACATGTGTTATCACATGTGAACCATGACGTTTGATTTTACATTTGGAATCTAAAACATCATTTATACATGCGCATGTTTATGACTTAAATCACCATTTCACATGCAGGGAAATCACTTTTTGTCATATTTCATTATTGGATCGTGGGCTTAAGCAAAGCAAAAGCCAAAACAGAAGTGCATTTATCCGTATAAGAAACCATTTCACCTTTTGCATCCTATTTTATATACAAGTAGACCTTAAAATGGGTAAAATCATCAACGTAAACGTCATTTCTCAATTGCTTTTATTAGAAAGTCTATCCCTTTTGAAATTAGCTCAAGAGTGACATAACATTAATCTCTGATGCTTTCTTAACTCAGTACAATCATCTCTAGTTTTTGTCACAGGCCATCTATAACCAGGTATACTACATTTGCCATTACTCCAGATGAGGTCACTTAAAACTCATAGGACCCTAGCCCTATTTTTAGGCCTCTGCTCGAAAATTGCATAGCCATACTCAAGAGAGTCCCGAGCTCTAACTACAAGGTCTATTTTAATAATTTTGATGCTAGAATACTGGTAACACTTGTGAGATGTGTTGAATTGTGTAAATATTGTGTATATTTTACTGGTTAATAACTGATACACTTATGGCACAGCTCAAATTGAAAAATTTCTCGGTTCGCCTGAAAAAAAGCACTTGTATTGAACATTTTTTTTTTTTTAAATAATGCAGCTGCAAGCCTAAAACCACGCCACAGTCATAGAACAACACGTTTTACATGTCCCCACAACATATTTTACTTCGATTGATTGAAGCAGGCCAGCATAAATGGTCATAAAAATCTAAATTTTGATTTTCGGAACCAGCTGTTGCATTGCTGTATAATAATTTTATATACTGTATAACTAAATATTAACTATATATTCACTTTTCTTATCACTAAGAGTGTTCAATAATCCTAATAAATCAGTTTGACACCATTTTGAATAATTTTGAGCAGTTATGATGTGTCATATCTGTCATTCATAACAATAAATGGCTCATAATTTATTGTGTGTCTATGTGACTTTGGTAAGGCCGATTTACTCGTGTGAGACATTTTTAGATGCGGGATAGTCCAACGGGAGCCATGCAGGGGTGTTTGATCGTATCCGGGTCTGTTTACTGACTAAAAATCGCAAAATGCTGGGCGAACCCCCCTCTCTACATGGATTGCTCCACCCCACAGAATCGTCTGCCATTTTGTGATTCATTCCGCCAGCGCATTGATCTCACTCACAGACATGCAGCAGAACATGGCGGGCAGAGCTGTGCAAAAATCGGCTCGAATAAATCCGTTTTTCATCGCCAAAACGTAAGTTTTTTTTACCCAATGATTTTTCTCGTGACCTGCGGCTGATGTTGGCATGCATACCCATAACTTTTGAACGGTTTGAAAGAGAGTAATTTGGACGCCGCTGTGCGTTTCCGGGTCGAATCGTGCCCCTCCTGCATGTGTTCATCCGCCATGTGCGATCCTGCTCCGTGATGAGAGAGCCATAGAGAAAGCAAAGGTCGTCGATTGTGGGTTTCAATAAAGCTCAGTTCAAATATATTGGAACCCTAACAGGACATCAAATCATATTTGGTGGCACTGGTTTTGTCCCTTGTAGGCTGGCGCTCAGGTAGAGCGTGTTGTCTTTTAATTGTAAGATTGGCGGTTTGATCCCCTCCAGTCCATGTCGCTGTGTCCTTGGGCAAGACATTTAACCCCAAATATTTATGTTAATAATGATTTTGTTAAGAATGATGAATTGGTTTATGTGTAATTGGCTGTTTGGCTGGTGAAGAGGGATTTTTTTTGGGGGGGACTACCGGCTGGAATGGGCTTCTCCTCTTTACCCCATGCTGCCAGAAGACACTTAACAAGCTGGCAGTAAAAATGTAAGGGGCCTGTTGAGCATGTGGGCAAACATAAAAAAGCTCTGGATTCAAAGTAAATTTTTCCAGACATGATTATTAAAACCCTGTGCCAGTGTGTGCCTTTGGGTCCATGAGTGTGCCCATATGTGGCCCCTGTGACCGATCCCCTGTGGATGCATATGCACTCGCACACACACCGTACATACACTGTATGGTGTGTGTGTGTGAGTGTGTGTCCCGACATGGCTCTGTGTACTGTATGTGTTTGCTTACTCCAATGAGATCAATTATGCTCTCTTGTTAGCCCCAGTCACTTTGCCACTTTCTTGCCATCTCAAAGCTGATATAGAGGTGGTGTGTGTGTGTGTGTGTGTGTGTGTGGCCAAAGCAGCATTCTCCAGCCTTTCCCCACCTCTCCTCACTCCAGAGCCTCCTAATAAAGCATCAGTTAAAAAGTGAATGGATCAATTAGGCAATTTATCCAGCTAATTTTTGGCAGGGCCCACCTTTTTGATGCCGCCAACAAAGGGACTGAAAACATTGTTAATGCATCCAAAATATAAAAGGGGTTGCTTCTGCAGTGGAGGTGGGGGGGTGTAGCAGACCCAGATCAATGCTTTCCATGAGCATGTCCCTCCCTCTTTATTCGCAATGAGGCATGGCTGTCTGCGGGGCTACATGCTCCCTCTCCCCTGCTCTGGCAGCAGCAGCACAGATGACCTACACCAGAGGTATTCAATTCAAATTCAACGAGGTCCATTCAGAGTTAATTTCCTCCTCATGCAAAGGTCCAGAACATCACAATAATGTCTAACTTGTGCTATGATTTGGTTCCATATATATTGATGTAGCCTAGCAGTCGTATTAACGTCTTTATGTAGTCAACAATATAAATACGTGTCATTCTCTCGTTTCAAGTAAAATACAGAAAGCTTTGGAACAAAATTGGAAAAACTACTTAATTTAAGAAAACGTGAACTGAATTGCCCTGCTGCTTTAAATTCAGTTAATTCAGGTGTCAATCAAAAAAGCCACGATATTTTGTTCTTCTCATCTTCTAATAAGAGAAATGTGTGTGCAGGGTCTAATATTTTAAGTGTGGTTGTTGAAACCACTTGTTTCAGCTCTATTCCTCACAGTTAACAACATTGTTGGGCAGTGAATTCATGTTAGGATTCTGATCATAGATTCTTTATTATCTGTGACTTCATTCCAGATGTGAGTGCGCATGTTTTCTCAAAAGAGTTGTTCTTTGTCTCATAGTGACGCTTCACATTACCGCTTTTAATTATAGTCACGGTCTCTGAACATATGAGACATACTGGTTTTAAACTGCCTGTGGGAAGAATGAACATATAACAGTCCGTCCATGTTGGTTCTCTGGTCTCTCTGACCACTTTTCTCTTCTTGCAGAACATCATGTGAAAGAACTCTGACTCACGTATTATTCTCCGACTACTCGTCTCTTGCCCCGTTTCCCCCGTGTGTGTGAATCTCACTCGAGACATATTTGATTGGCTGAGCAGCATCACGTGAGATGATTTACAATGCATACATTTGGTTGGTGTGTTTCCTGCACCGCTGAACGAGTGCCGTAAAGGCTGGAAAAGCTGCGCTGGTTAAAATAGAAGCGCTCCGTCAAAATGTAATAATTCTCAATTATCTATCGGTTGTAGGTCCAGGGTCCAGATACAACGGCGTTTGGGTCCGGACTCGGTCCGCGGTTCACCTATGAGTGACCCTTGAGCTACAGCAGGGAAAAATATGTTCCCTATACACCATTGCACACATTCACACAGACACCAGGTGCATACTGTGTGTGTGTGTGTGTGTGTGTGTGTGTGTGTGTGTGTGTGTGTGTGTGTGTTGTTATACAGTGTGAAACCTAGTGAGTATAAATGAAAGCTAAGCAAAATGGAATTCAATCAGTCAGCTGAAATCTGTTATGTTAATATCATTATGATTCATTAAACATGTGTATTGTTAGGGATGGTACTCAAACCCAGTAGTAAATGGGGTCTTGTAGTATTGATGAGGTGCGGCGTTATTGGCTCTATTATCTGTACTTCTTAATAATTTGCTGCAGCGTCTCCTCTGCCCTCTGTGTCGGGGCTGAGCTTCTCCAACTCTGCTCTTTCCTGTTAGCATTGCCAAACCCGTATTAGTTAGAGTCCTGATGGGCAGGTGGCACCTTGCATGGTAGCCCCTGTCATCAGTATGGGTGCGAATGGGGGAATGATGACATTTAGTGTTAAAGTGCTTTGAGTGGTCGGAAGACTAGAAAAGCACTATACAAGTCCAAGTCCATCCATGTAGCTCAAGGCCATTCATCCACAGACAGACATCATCTGACCGATAGCTCCTGTGTGGTCGCGCTACATTAAACAGTGGTCAGTGATACCGGCTAATTGGTTTCACTTTCACTTGCTACCGGTGTAGATCACCGCGGTCTTACGCTGCACACCCAACCTGTTCTGGAGCAGCTTATGTTCGAGCTCGTATAAATGCTCCGCCAACTAACCAGTAAAAGAAGTTCAAGTCATCATGCGAGCTAAAAGCAACACAGTTTAAACTGACTAAGTGTAAAAAAGTACAGCTGACAATACATAAATGAATAGGCTTATAACATCACTGCCCCAACTAGAGCACCAGTAGATCTGACTATGAATACATGGGTGTGTTCCATTGAATTAACGTGTTGCAGATGTCATCTTTTATCGTATGACACGATTTTATTTATTATATTTTCTTTTCAACTCGTTTTTCAAATAACTACAGCGCGTTGTAAAGTCCAAAAGTCAACAATTTCCAAAATTCACAACATCATTTTATCTAACAAAACGTTTTGCTTCAATCCAGTCTGCCTTGCCTTTCAAGAACAATATTTTCACTGTGGTTATTTTTTTTTAGTCCTGTTTGTTTCCCTGCATCCAACATGCACTTATATTAACAGGGCGGTCTAGCAGCAATCTACCAACAGCATAAATTACATTTATATAAGATCAATAACAGTAAATCAGTAGATATTGTGTCATCATTCACATCATATCCTCTTATGGGTGTCAGCTTCTTGAGTCATGTGCTGCAGTAAAGTCGTGCCTTACAGTCCACAGACTGAATGCACTCCCTTGCATTACTCTGCTCCGGGTACCTGAACGTATGCTATGGGTGATTATATCATATAAAAGTAAAGCCTGCTCACAATTTTATTTTTATATTTATTTTTCGTTTGCCCCCAAGTCCGTTTCCCACTGCTGGGGTTGCAGCTGAAAGAAGAAGGCTAACAATTGTCAAACAAGCCACAATTTCCCCAAGATGGTGAATCAAATATCTTCAATTCTGTAGGAATACGTCTGAGCAACACACTTACTGAACGCAATACAGAAATGTAATTATTGTCAGATCTACTCCTGCTCTGGATGGGGCACTTATATGAGTCTCATAATTTACAGATTTATTTTCCAGCTGTCCTTCTTGCATATAGCAGCTGCAACTGACTTACCTTCAACCTGGATTATGTGTTTAACTTTTTTCGATATTGTCTCATATTATAGTTGTCCTCTTTGCTTGTAAAATGTGCTGCTCTGCTGACAGAAGACTTCACGTTTATGATTGGTCATAAGCTGCAAACACCGGCCCGTTATGAGCCAGAACAACCAGATTGAGAAATTGATAAGCATCGTTGTTGAACTGGTCAGCTTGATCGCGCTTGTGAGGGTTAGTTAAGCCAGATAACCCAAACATGTGGCCATGTTGAACTCACTTCGTAGTACAGGCCCCTAATCCAATTCAAATGATGTCATTACCACATAAATATATATGTTCTTTGGTTTGTACGGTTGAACTTAAAGGCTCAAATTAACAAGACAAACATTTAAAACATAATTTAGTCCAATAATAATGTAATATTGTATGAATATATTGTTGTAAAAGACACATTTTGCTGACATATACCGCTGACTCTACTGTTTGAGACACATTTCTTTAATTCCAAATGATGCAAACTCAAACAAAAACAAATCAAATAAATTAGGTGTGTATCATTTTAGTAAATGATCTTTAATTTAGTTGTCAGGAGAGACGAGTGAGGAGTCACTGAGACAGAGACAGGCAGTGAGTACAGAGGGTGAGAGATCACAGTACACTTGAACACTTTAATTAAACATTGTCAACATTCATCTTCAGATGTCATTACACCTCATTTTACCCTCTTCTGTATGTTCAGATTGAAGTGTGGATCATTCATTGTAACTTTTAAACTGACTCTGTGTTACTGCTTGGCAGATAATGTAATGCTATTGCCCACTGACATGGTTTGAAGCTATTAATATCAAAGTTTTGTTCTCCAAACAGTTCAAAATGTGCATATTTAGATCAGGAAAATCCCCATAAGAAAGCTGTGTGTTTGGACCCATTTGTAAATCCCTGTGTACGGCCATGACTGTGAGTGCAATCAAACCTTTGTCAGTTAAAATGTATGTTGTCTAAATGTTTAGCTTAGTTTGCTACAGATCTTAAAATTGCAGTGGTACCTGCAGGGACTGAATCACATCAGCAGAGGAATGACTGATACTGACTAATGTCTGTGTTCTTCATTACACATTGACATTTTAGATTGAGTACATATATCGCCTTTGCTGTTTACTGCTAAAACAACATTTAGTTATATTTAAAACATATACAAATTTCTAATCCTGTTCTGAATTCATTATTTTTGTTCTAATAATATATAAAAAAAGCAATTATTTAGTAATGAAAAAGATAATTTAGTAATGAAAAAGATATGTTAAGGGTTTTGATACAGAACCGAACCAATAAGTAGGATCAATAAAACCCATCCCTTGTCAGGCAGATTCTCAGAGGTTATGTTAAAACAAAAGTGAACAACTTTATTTGAAGTGCATCTGTGTCTGTGTCACCATGTCTGCAAGAGAGACGGAAGAGATGACGGAGAGACACATTCCAGCTTATCATAAAACTGCAGTGCAATGAGAAAACAGTCCTCATCTAGAAACCCTCTAAAGTATATATGTTTAAGTTCAGAACAAAACCCACATGTTGGTGATGTACGGCAGTATTAACTCATCATAATGTTGCCCTATGTGGACTCTGGCCTTTCACTTTCCTCTCATTATCTTCTGTATCTGACTGAAATGAATTTAGCAATATTTTGTCAGGACACTTTTTTGAATGATGTGAGTGAGATAAAAGAAGTATCTTATATCTTATTGTATCTTATATTATTATAAGATTGCGAATGACTTCCTAAACTGTTCAGCATAGTGGAAACAAAACAGGTCAGAGGTCAGATGTCAGTGTGTAGGAGTAAGCAATCAGGCTCTTACATGAACAATAGTGAATATTTAAGGTAAAATAAATCCTAACGTCAAAAGAAACGATGAAAAGAAAAGCCTTTTTTATTCCAGCCTGACTTTCTTTTAAAAAGTTTAAAGGAAGCAGAATAATATAAGGAACGGTGCGCTGCAGTCACCCTGAATGTTTAACACTCATCTGCAGCCAGTGGCATCTTCCAGAATCAGCTCTGCAGTATTACCCCGATTGGCTGAAGACAAGGGATCGTGAGATTTTAACTCTAAACACCTCTCCACGGATAAATCTGCGTTTTGACATGGACTCAATTATCAGGGGGGAGCTAATCCCAGAGACCCTTTTAACCTGAAATGTACCGCGGGGCCAAGAATAACCACGCTCCTGAGTTAGGAAATCAAAGACAGGTAATTAAAATCATAATGGTCCTGGTTAAGATGATTATCGTTGGGGCTCCAGATAAGGCAACCTCCAGCGGATTTCCGCCCTTTTTAAATATTTATGGAATACGATTAGTCCGCGGGGCCAGAGCCGTGTTAAAAGATTTAAGGATGACTTGCAGATCAAGAGATGGAAAATAAGCATCTTAACACGGCGAGGAAATGAGGCTGGAAAAGAAGAGGACAAAGAGACAGAGAAGAGGAGAGGGAGATGGAGTGACCAGGTGTGTATGCCTATATACGCAGCACACGGTGTGTGTGTGTGTGTGTGTGTGTGTGTGTGTGTGTGTGTGTGTGTGGAGAGGAGCCAGGTGTGTGTCCCTAGGGCCAAGGCTCAGGTTTGAACAGGACTAACACAGAGGAAGAGTCGGTTGGGCAGAGGTTGGATTATAATCAGGCAGGGGGAGGGTCACATACACACTATAAACACACACACACAGCTGCATGCATTGCTGTACTCGTTCTACTCTATTTATCTTTCACAATAAAAGTCAAACTGTACATTTTTATAAAGGTGCAGGACAAAGTTGGAACGGGAGAACGAGAGAAGACAGAAAAGTTACACTGAGTTAAAGGGGGGCAGACAGGCCCTGCCTCCTCCTCCTCCTCCTCCTCCTCCTCCTCCTCCTCCTCCTCCTCCTCCTCCTCCTCCTCCTCCTCCTCCTCAGGGCGTTTCACAATATGACTGACAGCTGAAAGGAAACGGCTCAAAATGATCCCTCAGGTCACCTTAAGGTCACTTCTCGTCTGCGACCCGTGAGCTCAACAGATGCCTTCTGACTCCCCTGACACTTGTAAGTACTGGGAGAACTGGGATTGGAGTGGAGGTGTAGCTATAAGTCATTATTCCTAAATAAATGTGATGCAGTGACAACTCCTCCAGTTCACTTAGACATTGCAGTGGATGTTGCTGTATCATTGGAGGATAAGTGTTTGCACTGTGAGGGAGATCCATGGGGCCGATGTCACTCTTTCTGCACTGACCAAAAGGTTGCCACTGAATACATGTATATCCAGAGAGGGGGTTTTGAGACATCCATGCTATGCAGAATGAATGTTTTAATTGGACATGATGATCAAGTGTACACAAATAATTTCATAGAAATGGCAAAATCACTCAATATAAAGAACAGTCTCAGTTTATTATACAACCGTATGATTTCTATCGGTTGTGATAGCAATGAACTCACCAAGCTGATTGCTGAGATCTGGCAACATAGCGACATCGCTGCAACAAAATCCCGAGTGGCAAGAAACAGCAGGAGTTCGGCAGAAGACAGCAGTTTAGGGGGATTACATTTCTGTGCAAGCCTGGACGCTGCACCTTGGCTGCAGCTTGTTACCAATTGTGTATATCTACTTTGAGTGTGTCAGAAAGCTGCCTTCAGCTTGACATGACACCACCACTTGGCCAGGAGAACATGCTGATGAGTGATGGAAACAAAGCCGGTGTGTATAACTCACATAGAAGCTGACTGCAAACTGACTGTTTTTGCGAAGCGGTTGCCACCAAAAGTACCAGGGCGAGTATTTTAACACCTGCCTCAAGCCTGTCTGATCTCAGGCTTCATCACCCCTCCCTCCCTCCATCCATCCATCCACCCCTCCCTCCCCAAAGCTCCTCCTCGGGGCCTCCAGTGGTTCCTCTCTCCGTCTGGGCCTGACGCCAAAGGCCTCACAGGCCTGTTCGTGTTGGGCCGCTGCAGCAGCCCTGCAACCATTCCTCCTTCTCTGCACATATCTGCAGTGAGGTGTGGCTGGAAATAGCAGAGGGAGGGGGCACTGAAACCTAAATGCACACAAAAGGGCCTGAGAGGGACAGTTGTCATTGACATTATAGACCACCTCGGCAATGCACCGCAATGTGTCAATCAAAACCCTGTTAGTTACACTGGGTCTGGATCAAAGAGAGCTGCACATCCCTCTGAGGCAGGATGATACAGTTTGACTTTGCAGCTCCAACTCGGTTTAGGGATCTACACTCTGGCCCGTCATGCCTAACATACTCTGACATGTGTCTGTATTCATTGATACTGTGCCGCACACGTAAAGGATGCTGCAGAATGTTACGTCTAAATAGCATGTTAAGTCCTTTTACATTTAAGTTCCAAATAAAGAGGAGTTTAACTGCAGACACTGTTGCAGTATTGTGTGAACTTCATTACGTTTTTGGCCTCTGTCACGCTGTGGGCAGACACCTGTTGTGAGGCTACGATGAATCTCTGCAGATGGTCTAATACATCAATTCAACTAATCCCTGTAGCTTAACGCTACATATGTGTGTGTGTGGCTTGACAGTGCGAAACATCACTCCAGTTAGGGACTGCAGTGGAATGTGCTGCGCTGGCTCTTTGTATGTGCACTTAACTCATGCGCACAAATCAATCACAAAGTGGGAAGAAATTCATTGAACCGATGTACACATATGAGTACATTGTGCCCTTACCTATGTGTGTGAGTTAAAATAATTAAACATTGACATTTGGTTTCATACAGGTCATGAACAGTGGTGTCCTGGGTGAAAGTCCTGTGTTTGTTTGCCCTTTCCACAGCAATATTGTCCCCACACGGACTTTGGCCCTCTTTATAGTACGACTCCTCGCTTCCTCCTTTACTGCCTTCATAATTACTTCAGTCACTAGACGATGCCCTGCATGTGCAAAACTGCAGCTAGAAGGGACCAAGATATATGCTAGCTGTATTTAACATTCCGAGCATTAATATACCAGCAAACAACTATTGTCTACGTTAAGATATAATGGAGTGGGGTTACCAACTGGTAGCTCTGTCAGCACTTTTACCGTTGTTTGCACTGTTAGCACCGTTAGCTTTGAGCCGCCAGCTTGTTGTTCCCATGTTGAGAGGCAATTGAAATGCTCCCAGTCACTTATCTTGCACCTTTAAAATGTCTCATTAGACAACTGTGCTATAGTTTAAGTGATGTCACTAACACTGTGTCCATCTTTATCTGCAGTCAGTGATTCAAACATGCACTGCTCCTGCTCTGTGTGCAGTATGTCCCTGTTTATTCCAACCAATGCACCATAAGGCTCTAGAGCAGGTTTTCATTCAAAGCAAACACTGCAGCAGCCGATTTCACAATGTAACACATCTTCAACCACGTGGGAGGACCAGACCCTTGACTCTGGATGGCACATGTTTGGAGACCACTGCTTTAGTATCAGTTCAGAATCTATTTCTGATACACTCAAACACAAAAGTGCGGTCTCTTTAGAGCCGGCTAGAAGTCCTTTGAGTTCATCCTTTCCTTTGTCACTTTCCCTGCAGTCCAGATGTGATCCCAGCTGGAAATGACCATTCACCATCCCATCCTGTCTCCATGTGACACACACTGCACTGGCATGCCAAGACCCTTGGCCCTGTCACAACACGCACGCACGCACGCACACACACACACATACATGTCTGGGCTGCTTTTGTGTGAAAGCAGCCTAGTTGCCAATTTTTAGTTTTACCTTTGACACGTTGATTGACAATTTTGCATTCGGTGAAGTGGAACAAGTGATGAAGAATATCCAGAGAGCGTAGAAGAAAGTGTTATAATAACAAGTATAAAAAGTGAGAAAGTCTTCAATGGGTCAAATACAACCAATAGTCGCGTCCCGTGTGAAACCAAAAGTAACTTTATGCTCATTACATTTGGTTGATATGCTTGTTACATAAGGTAAGAAAGTCTTAATAGTCGTTATTTATTGACACTAGCTACGTTATTATATGAACACAAATCATTTTTTTAACTATTTTAATTAACCAAGTAGTTTTGTTGCCTTACTGCAAGCGTGATTCGAGGCTCACGTAGAACATGTTTATAAAATGTTGACATTCAACGTATCCCATGGTTTGCAGAAACATTCAATGCCAACTTCTCTGCCGGTGACTGGGTTGGAGAGAGAGGAGAGATTCTGTGAGGGGTCCAACATGTTCTGTATGAGGCTTTTCTTTTCTCAGATCAGCGGAACATCATTCATGCGCAGAGACAAAGAGGGGGGACTGCCAGAAGAGGTAAGAGTTGTTTGATACTACAAAACTACAAGATTAAACAACTATACAAATGCTAGATGTGCATACTGTTACACCACCCAGATGTTGTCCAAATCAGACCTTTAGGAGGAGTCTGACTGTCCAATCACAGCTTTGAGCTCCCCAATTGGGAGAACGTGTCGATGACATCAGCTAGCTTTGACGTGGTTTAGGTGAATATGCATGACACTACTGGATGCTGGGCCACACATATATATAGGGTTATGAATTTTAAGTATTTAAAGTGTTAACAGTGGATTTGGTGTTCCATATGTATTTTATTGTAGTGACAATGACGTCATACAAAGCCATCATGCATTGTCTAGACCTGATCATTCAGGACCTTTGTACGGACACAAAGCTTCTCAATGTGCTGCACTCTATACAATATTTCTGTATGAACAATAATTCACATGACAATGTGTAATGGGAGAGCTGTCACTTGTAGTGACAAACCTACAGGGAATAATCAACAGGAATCCTTTTTGCCCATTTTAGCTTTCTGTTTTAGTTTCTGGCCTGCAAGCTCCGCTCGCATCGACCTCATTTTCAGCCAAAGCAGGAAAGTCTCTCTGATAACCCCACTATACACTACCTGCTCAGCAGCAAACCACAGACAGAGACAGTTGGACACTAGCTAGTGAACATAGTGGAGCATTCAGCCGCTAAAGAGACAGAAAATATTTGGCCTGATGATAGTGACAGGAAGGAAAGTCAGCAAAAAATATTAGGATTCATCCTCTGAGGATCATGAATATTCTAATTGTATGTAAATCTGACTTCATCTGACATTGTCATGGAATAAAAAGTGTTGCTCAATGAGCGCTGGCTTTTCAGCCAGGGATGGGAACCACTTGGGGATTATGGCAATGCATTGCTCTCCTCCTGTCATTAAGTATACATTCTTAAGTTGTCTCTTCCACTTCTGTCTTCAAGCAAAACCAATTTGTTTTAAAGCTGGTTCAGTGTTTCTCTCACGATTAAGACAGATACATTTTATGGTTCCCAAATAACATTTGAAACACATAAATGTCTCTTTGGAATTGTTATTTGCTTGACTAAAATACATTTTCAAGGTAGATTCCAAATAGGCCGTGGCCTTTTGGCATTCAGTGTGCTTGCCATTCATCTGCCATTTGGATTTTAATTTGTATCACATAAACAGCATGGAAGGCAGGCAGGAGTTACAGTCTTCTTCTGTTTTCTACGTTTGTTGCAGTTAAAAGCGGTTTACTTCTGTTCACAACCCCATCCCGGTCTCTCAATGTTGGATATTACAAGTGGGGACATTTGCAAGGACAGTTGCAGAAAGGTTCGAATGGCAGCAAAACATTAGGAATCATTGTTTGAGGACCATGAATATTAACAGCAAAGTTGATGGAAATCTGGCTACAGTTTTTTTTCAGCTAACCTGCAATGGCCCAAAATCAGCGTCTGCACTAAAGTCTTGAACTCACTAGTATAACTAAATTTAAAAAACTATACATATGCCTACCATTTCCCTCTTCCAATGAAGGCTCAAGGACAGCCATTGCATTCCTCACTAATGTGTGCAACACATATATCTCACCTGTTCCATCTGAGACAGACAAAAGCATCCATCCCACATTTTTGTCCTTTTCATCAGCCCTCTTTTTGTGCAAACTCATTACACTCTGCCTTTTCTGCGCTGTGTGTCCAGATGGCGAGGCGTCTTGCAGTCATAATGCTGTGGTAATCCCTCCTGCACATGGTGCCCTCGCTCCGGTAAACACCTCGCTCCCATTGTTTCCTGGACTTCCTTCGTACTCCCGGGCCCCGTGGTACCACTGTGCCCACGGCCTGTGGAGCTGGACAGGCTTCGTGCTGTACAAGTAAGTCTGATGTCCTCTCTACAGGTCAGGGAAAGCCTTGTGTTGACATGATATGATGATCGGCAATATGTCTGTGGGATGGTGAAAGGTTTAAAAGCTGTTGCTCTGGTGGGGAAATGGGAGGTTTTCTAAAATGTATTATTAGACAGTCTGGTATTTCATTCTGTCGAGGGGATCTGAACACTATTATGGGAGGAAACCAGTGAACCAGTGATGAAAAGCAGCCCAAGAGTCTAGTTTATATTGTTTGTAACATAAGTCCATTCCTTTATAGAGCAACAATCTCTCAACACCTTTAAAAAATCTTCTCTAGCTGCTGTTTGTCTGACTCCCACACAAGAAGATATTCTGGAATATTCTTGCAAGCTAGATGTTAGGGGAAAAAAAATAGGACTTCGAGCCCAGCATTTTGTAAGCGAATATTTCTGAACAAATGATGCTCGGCATGTCATCGGTATATTTACGATGGCTCAAAGACATGGCTGTGTGGGTCTAATTAAAAATGTGAAAGGGTTAGCAGCCTGCCGCTCGTTGCCAGCTCTTGGCAGCTCTCCTGTCAGGCAGCCAGCTGTTTAGTCCTGCCCTGAATTATTGCCAGACCCACCGCCAGGCATTGTGGGATTGGCAAGGCCGGGCGGAGAGCTATTGTGTTCAGCCACTGAAGGAAAGAGGAAAAAAAAATGAAGAAGAAGATGGAAGAGAAGCATTTCCCTCCTTAAAGTTCCCAGAGACAGTCAGGCAAGACAAGTGCTGCTGATGTGCAGAAAAACAAACTCACACTAAACTAAAGTGAATTAGTGACTTCACCACATTTCTGTGTACATTCACGGAAGTTTGAAGGATTTGTACAGGTTTGTGCTGCTCCTACATTGAATCCACAAGACTATACTGCAAAATATTACTATACTCCATAATGATGATTAATCCTCACCATTATAGTCTTCAGTTCATAACCAACCATATATTGGGATTCAGAAGACATCTGACTATAAATATACATGTGACATTCATGGTGAATAACAGAACCCAACGGATTTTAAGTAGAACTTTCCTGGAAAGAACTATGAAATCTGTACTAATTATATAATCATAATTACAAGGACAAGATAAATAAAGTTCTGAGAGGTCAATGATTTTCAGAGGAATTTCTATGAACTTTTCAGTTTAATTTACATGCAACATGCAGAAAATATAAGTAATAAGTAAATGATAGCTACGGCCCTGCCTTCATTGTATTGTGATTTGGGACATTTTACAAACTATAAGAATAATAAAGTAAAGCTGCTGGTATATAAAGTGTACATATTATACTAAATTTCTGAAATATCCATAATAATGATAAATAAATAGAAACAAAGTAAAAAAAAAAAAGAAGAATAATAGAAATAAATAATAATGCAGAACAATAATCTATGAAAATCTTAATAGAACGTGTGAGGGTATGAGAAAACACAGCAATATAAAAGGCAGATTCACCCATTGAAATAAAAAACACAAACTCCACAGGAAAAGAGTCTCATTCCCCAGAATAACGAGGTATAAATGGACTATTCTCAGGAGTCTACCGTGTTGGTTCTGGATATGGAGGTGAAAGTCGGTGATAGTGTGTATATACCTTCTCTCCTGCTGCCTGATGCTGTGATCAGCCGGAACATCACTCCATGTAATAACAGGCCTGATCATCCACACTCCTGCATCCCCGGGTTTCAACCTCCTCCACTGCGCTCTGATCATCATGCCTCGTCCGCCCCACCTCTCCCCACTTTGTTTATGTATAATTCATTATTTTTGCAAAGCATATAGGCCCTGAATGCATCTCACGGAGCAGAGCACTTCAAACACCGCCGTCGCCACCTTCTGCCGAGCTCAGCCCGCTCTTAGCTCTATGTGTTTTTCCTCTGACTTCAAATGGCGCTTTTGAGTCTCAAATTTTGTGCCAATGAAAAAATAAAAAGGAGGAAGCTAAAAGTGACGCCGACAACAGCTAGCGACAACAAAGATACCCCCACCGCCCCTCCCTCTCCTTCCTACTCCTGCTTCTTCTCCTTCCTCTTCTTCTATTATCTTGTTCCTCTAAAAGAGATGCATTTGTTTGTTCTCCTTTTGTTTTGCTCTGGAGACGTTCTCTCGCCCTCCCTCCTCCTGTTCTCCTTCCCTCTCTCTCCCTGCTCTGCCTTATGCTCGCTCGCTTCCTTCTTTTTTTGTTTTCCTCTACTCGGGGGCTCGTGGGCCAAAAGCTCATAATCATTTCAAAGGGTCCTTTAAATATATAATAAGAGTCTGCATTGTGATAAACAACATGTCACAGGGAGAACATCAACATGGCTTCCTGTGCATGTACGCACACACTCACCCGCCAGCTTAGGCACTGTGTGACCTGTGCATCTCTCCCCCTGGGTTTCTCCCACACTTTGTCCTTCTCTTCTCCCTGTGAGTCCGGACTGAGAGGTGATGAGCGTGCACAATACAAGTATGTGATTGTGGTCTGGTCACAGAGCAAATAATAGTGAGAAATGAGCTAAATGTTTTAATAAAAAAAGGCCAACATGCTAGTATTAATCTTCTGCACTTCAATACTCAAATGCATTCGTTTTGTTAACACTGAGCTGTTCTAATAAACTGTGTTGACGGTGCTGAGCTTTGCGGTGGACGGAAAGCCAGAGAGCGAGAGCGAAACAGAGGAAGCTATCAGCTGTTAGCTGTGACACTCAACGTCAGCCAATGATAAAAGAGGAACAGTTAATTAATACAGTACCAATACTTTCAATAAGGTCATTCGACTGGTTGTGGTATTCCTCTCAGTTCTGGCCAGTTAGATGTGGCGCCGTCATAAAACGCCCCAAAAAAGAATTTCTAATTTCAACATAGGTTGTGATTTTTGCTTATGCTTTGTTGTCCTTTTGCCATTACATTGCATTAATCCCTCTCTTTTCCAAACAGATACCAGAGCCAGCACATGAAGCTCCACACTGTCCCTATGCCTGGTGGGTGTCACCCTCCATCTAAATGTTAGGCTTTGCTCTAACTAACATTTCGGAGCTGCCTGACACTGTTTGCATGTAAACACGCTGCAGAGAAGCAGCTTTTTCTCTCCAGAAAGATGCTGTTTGGAGGAAATTGAGAAGCTCACCCCTGGCACTGCTTCTCCCCATAAATCTTTTAACATGTGCCTCTTGGCTAAATGACTTTGTACAGACAAAATTTAACCCCGATCCCGCCCTGCAAGCTGTGAGAGTGGAGAGAGCTTGACGGTGTAGAAGAAAACAAATGGAGGGGAGTTTCAACTAAAGGGAGACATTTTGTCTCGTGCTGTATGTTCACGTTTTGTTTTTGTGTTAAAAGACGGAGGAAATGCAACCTTTGGAGAACATTTTTGGATGTAAAAAAACAGAAGCCTAACACAGCTATTAACTAAACCCCGAGGGTAAATGAGCGTGGCTTGGATAACATTTACTTGCTCTGCCCATCAGTTGTCTCTCGGTGTGTCCAATTTACAGGGACAAATGAGACAACACATTGTACTTACATCATGTGGCGACGCTGTTAATTACTGAAAGTCATTCAATACAATACAACTGCTTTTTTTCTGCTTATATGCATTAACGTCAATGCGTCAATCAAGCATATAACACGTGGTGAAAACAAGATTATTGTGCTTTCAATAATAACAGTTATCATGTGCAGTTTGAGCATAACAGATCTGATTGATAGTCATATTAGCCTCTTTTATAAAAAGAGCACTGTCCTTTGCTGCCTTGCAGTCTCTACAATAAATGCTCGCTTTAATCTCTCTTTTAGAAGAATATTAACTGTACATGAAAACACCGATTTTTTTATTTTGTTTTTCAAACTGAAAACATGCTGAGGATGTGGTAGTGTTTGAAGTAAGTTATACTTTTGTGTCAGGGCTGGTCAGAGATTGCTGAGCAGTTTTTGCAACTTATGTAGCACCTAAAGGTTCCCTATGTCAAACTACATGAGCACTCTGCATCGTTTTTGTCTTTTTTTTTTCCTCACTTCTGTCAGTCTGTAAAAGACCTGAAGATTGCATGTGTTTGTACCAGTGACAGTGTGAACCACACACACACACACACACACACACACACACACACACACACACACGTGGGTGGATGTGGACACCCATCCTCCTCTCATGAACCCTGACATCTCCTCCCCATCTCCACTCAGACTTCTACTGATGTTGCTCGCATCTAAAGCGGAGACATTGCTCTTTTTTTCGTTACTCATCCACTTCTTTTTATTGTGTCGTTTGTTGCTCGCTGCTTGTCATAAGAGACGATGAAAAGACAAAAGGGGAAAAAGGATATCTTCCTTCATCTTTAATCCTGTCTTTAGGAATCAAGAAAGCACATCTGAGCTGAGATTCATCACTGGATTCAAAGGTTATGTGTGAAAACAAAAGGAAGCTGTCGAAACCACGCCCTGTCATCTGGAGAAATCTCTGGATAAGGCCAGGTTGTTCTTCCAGAAGGCAGGGCACTCAGGTTTAGTTTTTATCATCCGTCTTTGTAAAAATCTATTATTATCCAGTCTATCGTTAGATTTCTATGCACAATACTGAGTTGGTAGGTCTGTACAGCTGGAGGAAATACAGCATATTCTGCCAAAAATATGTCATTAACCTCTATTAACATCCAACCACAGAGTATTTTTCTTCTAATTCATGTGGATAAATGGCCAAATGTAAAACATATATGATTCGACATCCAAATATTTTCAGACTCCATTGAGCTTGTGAGCATCATCTTACATGTATAGTAAAGGGATTCTCTCCAGACTCACCGTTCTGTGATATATAGAGCGAGAGACACACATTCTCCCCCCACAAGACCCGTAGACCAGGGTGCACACTTTGAGGTGAGAACACTCTCTGCAAAAGTCAGATAAAAGTTGTATTTGTTTGTTGACTCCTTTCTGATTGCTAGTAGACACGCCCAATTTTCTTTCTGGTCCGTCACGGTTGTGTCGGGCCGGCACTGGAAGCAGGGTGAGTAAACAGCGTAAACTGCCTGAAATAACTCCCACTTTGCAACTGCAGAGCAATAGAATAAACAGGTTGAGGGGAAGTGGGTACAAATAACTCCTAAAATGAACATCACAGATCACGTTACCAGTTATCTTTTTATTTTACCAATGTAACAATAGACCGATGATTGTGCATATCCCTTAAACAGCTGACCTTTGGGAGCTCCTGTACACGCTTTTCACACTAAAGCAAAGATACGCTGTGGATGTTAATCTGAATCATTTTAAGGTTTGCTCAGCCAGCAGTCAGTTTGAACAAATGTCATCCCAGAGAGAACAAGCTTTAGTTCAGCCTTCGAGGAATTTACAGAGAGCTCTGCTAGCAGTTATGTAGCAGGTCGCGCTGACACCTGAGGTGGCGCTGTCATGGTGTATGTGTGAGTGTATAAAGTGACCCCTTCATGCAGTCTCATCAGACTTTGTGGTTGGAGGCTACATCCCATTTTCCCCGTGGCCTCTGGGTGGGTCTCTCTCTCTCTCTCTCTCCCTCTCTCTCTCTCTCTCTCTCTCTCTCTCCTCCCCACACACACACAGGCTGCAGATTCGAGTGTGCCTGATGATGTTGCTGCAGTGCTAAGTAACCAGTCTAATCTGTTGTGCAGCATGCTGAACCACATGATGCCACTTCCATCCGACCCTACAGACCCTTCCACATTCTTTAAAACTTTTCTAAGGATCTATGCCTTTAACATTATGGAAGATATAGAATCAAACAAAGAACTGACAACTACACTAGCAGCTTTGCGTTGTTGTGGGCTACTTAGATACGGCGGTGCTTTGAGCTAAATGCTAACATGCTAACAAAGACAATGCTAAAGCACTGATGTTAAGAGGTAGCTACAATGTGTACTCGTGGTGTTCCTTGTAGTTGAGCATGTTGGCATGATAAAATTAGCAGTAAACACAAAGTTTAGCTGAAGTTGATGGGAATATCAGAAGATTTTTTGCTACAGTGCAGAAGTTATCTGTTTCCTTTCGGTTTCACCCTGGACATGTACGGGGGTCTCCTGGGTGAAAGTTCGGTCATCCTTACAACCCGACCTCCTCTTTCTGCAGACTTTGTCGCTCTTTTCGTACCACGTCACCCTCCCTGGCTCAAGATTATGAGTTTTACATTCGCTTGATTCATTACACACACTCCCGAAATACACTCGTGTAGAGACATAGATGTATAGAGTTTTAGATATTGGTGGAGAGATGTAAGACCGAAGGGCACACAGTTGGGGTTCGATGCATTGCTCAAGGGCACCTGTCTAAGTACCAGTCCACCCTCCGTACCGTGGTCTGTGTGGGACACTTTTTGTTGTCAATTGGTCATAAACCAAAGTATTGTATACATTAGCATTCAACCTGATGATAGTGCTGGATGAAAAGGTGGAGGATCACCAAAGTTAGTGGGTTTTATTCCCTAGACACCATACAATTTTGTTAAAATTTCCTGAGGAACTCTGAAATATTACAGTCTGGACCAAAAGTGATGAACCGACCAACTGTCATTGTTACATGGCTCCAACTATGCAGTAGATAACAACGTATTTTCCCACAATGAACATAAATTCAGTTTTTACTTTGAAATGTATGTTTTTTTTAGAACACTACATTTACTTTGAGGTTTCCCTCTTCCTTGGTAGTAGTACTACTACTATATACAACTTTACAGTACAGCTGTTAAAGTCGGCAAACACTCTCTGTAGTGACTTTAACAAATATCCATTTTAAAGCCACTGGAGGGCGAA
>NW_022280066.1:1947639-1975652 GCF_004355925.1 Anarrhichthys ocellatus | reverse complement strand
CCTCAAAGACATAAGAAAACAACAAAACTACATTATGGCTCCAACACTCTATATTATTAGGAGGATACCCTTCTTTTAAAGAGGTCAGATGGGACTAAGATGTTAAAGATAGTTACTAACTTTATCATGTGTGTATCTGTGTGTGTGTGTGTGTGTAAAGGAAAGAGACCTTACTGATTCATCGTTGAACATGAGCCTGTCTGCAGTTGGAAAATGCAAATGTCTGAGTGTGTGACTCCATGCCCGAGCATGTACAGTACATATAGATACCCCCCACATATGCACAGTGTGTGTGTTTGCGGTGTACAGAGGTATGCGGCTGGCTGCTGGCGGAGTGTCTGCGACTTCACAGGGATTCCAGTGAAAGGTTTTAATTAGCCGCTGACTCTGGTCTTGGCAGCCGGTGTGGAGATGCTTATTGAGGATAATAAATCTGCAGCAACGAGGACGGGGCCACACCCCGGGGCCCCGCAGACACCCGGCCGTCCCAGTCATCCACACCTCCCTACACCACAGACCCTCAGTGCCAGCTCTGACAGGGACATGCTGCACTTTCTCCAGCCTGCACACACACTCACGTACATGCACATGTGCACATGGGACACATTGGAAGACTTGTTGCAAGCTGATTTTGAAATGGCATTGCATCACACTCACTCACTCACAGCCATCGTCTCTGTGACATATTCACTTAATGATATATCGCTCTGTCACTCACTCACTCACTCACTCACTCACAGTTAGCCTCTTTGTCCTCTGGTGGTTCTTATCAGGCATGGGCGTGTCTGAAGGTGAAGCACTGACCAGGATCATTCCCTGTAATATGACATTGTTTGCATCAGCACGTGTCAATTTTCAACTTTAACTTTAACTTTCTATTGTATCTTGCCAATTGTTTCCATTAACTTTGTGTGCGGTTTTACAGCCTATAAAATTTGCTACAAAAGTAAACTTTGGGATTTTTCAATCTGGTGTTTAAACTATAAATGTAGCCATTGTAGAGATTTGCATTTTTTGTGCATTTTCTTACAAAAGCGGCAATTTCCAATCGTTACATGCACCCAGTCTTTTCAAAATAAAGTTCTGTCTTCACAGGAAACTCAAACAAACTACTTAGTTAGGTTTAGGGATAGGTGATGAAAAACTTGGTTTGGTTTAGGCAACAAAAGAGTTAGATAGTCGTTTGGGTTAAAATAACCATGGAAGTGGCGTCACTGAAGCACACAAGCTACGCAACAAAAACATCATCATTGACTTCTCCTTTCACAAATGTTACGAACGGTCTCCTGGTTGAAAATCCTAATCTGGCCATGTTGAGAGCTGCAGCTATGTGGATGGAGGGTAAGGCCGTGGTTACACTTTCCGTCTGTACACCCCGAGATCGGATCCTGCTTGCATTGGGATCTGATCAGCCAGACCACATGCTGAGGTGAGTTCGGATCCCAATCAGGTGTGGACAGCATGTGGGCACAACACAGATAATTTGTTAAAAATAGGTCTCCATCATCTTCCATCCACAAGGGTGTTCGTCTCCTGAGGAGAGCAAAGGGAAGAGAGGAGTAAAACCAGAGGTGGAGCACTGCTGAGACCAAGTTAATTAATACTGATGAAAACCAAACATTTCCTGATTATGCTGCTTCAAAATAAAAGCTTTCAGACAACAAAAAACTTGTGAAGAATTGATAGGAAATAAAACGTGTTAATCCACCTTTGTACTGCAGCTCATTTGATCTATCTAAACACGCTGCATGAGTCACCTACAGCGATCCTAATGAAAGAAATACAAATGATTGTGTCTGAGTCTGACCGAAAGCAAAATCCGAATAGCCGACGGTACTATTAGGGCTAACTATATAGGGATCTATATATATTTACCCCGCAGGTCCTCTAATATGCACAAACTAGTCATAGAGAATCATATTTAATTGTTGTGTGTGTTGCTGCCTTTCTCTGTATGATAACATTCTTCTCCACCTATAAGATGATCTTGCAAGCCTCAGCAGCTCACACAGCACCAGCGTTCAGAGGGATTACATGCCCAGTGCTGTAGTGAAATGACTACTGTAATGGTTAATGATGCTTTATGGTCAGGGCTTTATTTCTTTTTTTCACGGAGGCAGAATGGCGATGAAATTTCACTGTGCATTATTCTGACAGCGTTTCAGGTGGATTTGCTCCTCCTGAACAGACGAGGAAGCTTCATCTGGCAGACTGAGGCACAGAGCCATTAGCATACTTATGAACTTTCACACTGTCTTAATTCTCAAATTAAACACCTGCCTCGTTCTGCCGCTGAGGTGTTTCTGTGCACCATCTCTCCTTCTCTCTCCTTTTCTCTCTCTCTCTCTCTCTCTGAGTGTTTCAGAACTTTTTCCTCCCCCCACCTCTCTCTCTCTCTCCCCCTCCCCCTCTCATCTCTCAGGTTTTTAACTTATCTTTGTCCGTCCTACAACCTAACACTACAGGAGAGCTAATGCATTTTGACTTTTCTTGTGGTGTTTTCATTTTATACGGGTTTGTATAGGATATTGGGTAATAATGATTTGTTTTTGTTGTTGTTATTAATGAACCTATGAATCCCTTTTCAATGATTTGCATTGCTTTCTAAAACATGTCCGAGGTAATAATAATGTTGATGTTAATTAAAGTGTCTCATTTTGAACAAAAACTAAATATTCAATCTATAAAGTTATACAACATAGATATTTAAGAAGGTAAACTCCAGTATTATATGGAAGATAAGAAAGTACATTTATTTTGATTGAACTGACTATATTGAACTGTAAATAAACTAGATAATATCATAGTAGAGACCCCCCAGCAGAGGGGGCTTGAGTTGAATTCATGAAGATGAATTGTGGTTTGTGATGGTGTGTGCAACTGTGTACGTGGGGTATGTTTGGTGTTATATGTGTGTGTGTAAACGTGTGTGTGAGGGTTTGAAAAGATATATGAAATATATATATATTGTATGTAGAAGCACAATCATTTTGAAATAATTGCAGTTCGAGTCTTTTTCTGCAAGTAGATTTCTGCTTTTGTCCATACAATGTCTCAATTGGATGAAGATGACCGTTTCTGTTCCAATTGCTTGTTTTTTCTGACCAAGATGTAAAGTTCACTGTCATTTATGACACGGAAAATGTGCAAATGTTTGCTTGAAAAATGATTTGAACATTTATTTAAAATATTTGCAAATTAACTTTCTGTTGATTTATCAACTGCTCATTTCGGGTTTAACTGTCACTCATGTTATTGTGGATGACTACCATCATGTTCTATTGCCTCGCAGTCCAAAGGACCTGGGTATTTAAGGAAATGACTGTATCGGACTGCACCCGGACTCTATAGGAGCAGGACAGCGTTTTTATGCTGGACTGCTACGACTATGCTCGACTGTCAGATTTGCTGTGTGGTATATACAATTAAAATAAGAAATATGGAGCATATGCCAAAAACTGGAATAATAAATGTCCTGAAATTAGATTTTCACAGAAGGGTCCTCTTCAAGACAGGACCTCCTTTCACTTGTTCTACTATAGTCTCTTGTAGGAGATATGTTCAAGCGAGGTTTTAATCATATATTTATTGTTCCTAGTATTAGTCTCATTTCTTCCATCCCCTTTTCTTTAATTCAACCAGACACATCGTTTCCCTCTTTGTTTTGTTTTGCTTCCTCCTTTGAAGGGTCCCATGTCTTCCTTACTCTGCTGCCCCAACCCCCACCCACACCCACACATGCCAATCAGCTCTCCCATGCTTCAAGACAAACTACATACATCATTGAGGCTGAAAAAACGAAATTAAAATATTCAATCACAAATGATATAAAACAGAGAAAAGGAGTGCAAATGTTCACAATGATGTATTCATCAAAATGTCCTTGACGGAGTTGTGTTGATCAAGTAATTCATTAATTGCTTCAGTACTAATTCTATGCAACAGGCTTCTCAAAAAACAATAACATCTTCGACTTCCAACATAATAGTTGGGCAACTTTTTCCACCTGTGTTTCTGACTTTGCTGCATGATTGTGAGGAATAAGAAAAGCTGATTGGCACATTTTTATAACACTTCATCAATATCAGAGAAGTGGTGTCCTGCTCTTTATGCCAGGCCAATTTCATTGTACATGGACTGTTGAGAATGTCACACTTTCACTTTCACTTCACTTGTCGGGGGTGTCACATTTCTGCTACCAGCAACATTTACACCTGCTGTCAATCGCATGTGTATCCTAGATCTCCATGGTGACTGTACTGCATTGTGAAATAAAATATGACCAACATCAGCTGACACTAAAGAACAAGAACAATTTGCCTCTTTTCATTTTTTCAGCTGGAAGTATTTCTAAATGTTCAATCAGTCCATTGATTTCATTCAACCCTACTACTTTCCCTTACTCTCCTTTTCCCCACCAAGCCTGAACGCATTATCTATCCCTCTGCCCTATAGAGTCCACTCTTTCTAATCATTTGCTATGCTAATGCTGGATTTCTTTCTCTCCGTGGTGTAAAAATCATTCAAATCAGTCTATTAGATCCCCGCTAATTAAAGGAAAGGTCACAGAGAGCAGCGGGGAGGCCACCGAGAGAAACACTGAACCTTCATGCCATGAGATAACACTGACTAACTCTACTGTACTCAGGGCTGGTGCATGTACTGCATGTTTGTTTCTGGGTTCCCAATCCAGCTTGTGACCTTTGCTATATATAGCCTACATGGAATTCAGCAGATTCTAAATGATAGTCTAAATGCTGTAGCTAAGATTTTCAGAATATTCATATTGTGGGCGTAAAGTAAGGCGCAAGGGGCAAAGGGGTTGTATTTAGTCTCCTAATTAATCATAGGTATGTTTGGGTCGTAACATAAATTAAACCAATCATATCCCATTCCAATCCTAACTTCTGCATGAAGGTGGAGGCCTCCATCCACCGCCCCGATCTCCACACCTTTACGTTCTGCTTCACATCATAACCGGCACACTACTTCTCGCCTTTGCTGTCGAAATATATGAATGTTGGGTAGCAATTTATAATAACTACACACTATGAAGCATTAGTTAAGTATGAGTAAACATATAATACTATATATAACATTTTATTTACAAATGGGGAATCCATCATTTATAAAGTATGAAAACACAATAATGAACCACATAATAGATGAGCTTATTAATCAAGAATAAAACATTTACAACTGTTGTTATGAACTGCATACTAATTAATTATTAATGTAGGAACAATGCTTCATAAATTATGAATTAAGTGTTTACTCATACTTAACTAATGCTTCATAGTGTGTAGTTATTATAAAGTGCTAACGAATGTTGTTCCGAGACAATACTGTGCTGAAATATTAGGATCGACATTGAAAAACACCAACGTATCCTCAAACAACGGTTCGTATGATATCCTCCGAAAAGTTTCTTCTCATTTTTGTATGCGTTTTCCGACTGATACAAACAAAACATGTAAATGTCCCTTCGTTACATGCATACAGTCTTTTCAGAATAAAGGTCCATCTGTATTTGCTTTTGCGGTCATGATCCCATGAATTTCATAATATGTTTTGGTTTTCTACAAAGTACAGCCCCTTTTTTTGTATGTATAGCTACGAAAGATAAATGAGAATTGCATGAAAAAACATATTAGGTCAAGTGTATGTTTGTAGGATCACTCTTGCTCACAGATATAAGGACACAAACACTGGGACTTAATGCCACACATGTTCAAACGCCCCTACCTGCCATCTTTTCCAACTCACAGTCCATCATTCACAAAATGACTCCCCCGACACAGACTCCATAAAACCGGAGACACCCTGCTGTACAATATACATGTGTATGTTTTCTGATGGTAGGCTACAGTGGATTTTGTTATCACCTTAAATCAGTTCAACAGAGCCTCTTTAAAAAGGGTGATATGTCTGTTAGAGAATAAAAAGTAAACGTCAAGATGGAGGCATCCTGACAGAGGAATGACATATTTGGTCTGTATGTGAGAGCCCTACCTAGGACGCCTGGCAGGCAGTAATGCTGTGAGCGAAGGAAAACCTCATAAAAGGAGTGGCGTGCAAGGGAGATGGGCTCGGTCGCCTGCGGGGGACTAATGGCAGCCGAGAGGCAGCAAAGCCTGAAATAAGGAGATACTAAAATTTATGAAAAGAATCAGCCATCCAGCCTGATTACCTCTCTCACAGAGGAGGAGGTGAGATTGTGTGTGTGTGTGTGTGTGTGTGTGACAGCAAAATAGGTTTCAAAGGAGAGGTGAGATGTATTTCGGCAATGTATCAAAAGCATCAGATAGTTTCCCTCCTCCGCGTTGAGTGGAACAAGGTGAAGCAACAACTTCACCTTGTGGTCTCTAAGCTAATACTGTTGTTTTAAGAAGAAGTTAAAGATTTTGAGAAATGTGCACATCCGTGGAATGGAAGTTGTCGGCGAGTGAATGAGTTATTTGTTCAAATTACTGCATTTATTCATGGCAAATAATTCAGTTTTCCGAGCTTTGACCACTTGTGTTTTGGAATTTCCTTTAATTCCAAATTTCACACACTCGTCTTGACAAATCCCGTCGTTAAACTGCCAGCATATGGAGGCGTTGGCATAGTTGGCCCGCTCAAAGAGAACCCCAGATTTGTGACGGGTCTTAGGCCATTTTTCTGGACCAAACCCAAGTTCAATAACAGCTGTGGATCTACGTTGCGTATCAAACTCTCAGAGAAAAACCGACTTGAGTCCAGGAAAAAAAAAAAAAAGTGCGAAAATGCAAACATGGTGTACATTATACAAAGTGAACCACATCAACCTGTGAGCAGCAGTGAGTTTAATGACAGCACTTCAACATGATCTGACCCGCTCATTTGAAAAGCCATTACGAGCAGTTTGACTAATCAGTCGATTAGTCCCGAACTATAACACTCTGTTTATCAAGTGGCCGGGGCTCCCAGCTCACCTCACGCTCTGCTTCCATCTGATCCTGGCGTGGGGATCCGCTGTTTGGCAAGCAAGGGCCTATAAATAAAGAGAGGCCTGCACAAAAGAATGTGTTAATTACTAATTAGAGAGAGAGGGACCAACTGAGTGTTTGCTGGAAAGCTACACTGCATTCATGTGTGTATGTGTGGGTGGGTGGGTGTGCGTTCACTGCTCGTTCTATTCTGAGCCATACACTGATGGTGCCACCAGGACAAAACACTTCAGATCAGATGGTGGAGTCCGGGAGACATTGAAGGATAATTTAAAGGTGCTAATCTATCTGTGGGTGTAAATAGGACTGTGGACTGTTGACTCAGTGATGACTTCAACGGATGCTGACATATCTGCCTTTCAAAGCTCACTTCTTGGCTTGTTCTGGACCTCCCAGTCCACAACCATATCATGTAAACAAATACACAATAGTACATGTTAATTCTCTGGGGACCATGAATTATGGTGGAGATACACCAAATCCAGGCAACAAACAGAAAGACAGCTCTGCCCAGTGGGCGGTGCTTGGTTTTTGCTTGGCTGTTTTCAACATGGCCGCCGGGCTGCAAACGTTCTCATTTTTACAGCTGAACGGTAAACAAAAGAATGTTTCTGAAAACTTCTGAGGTGAAAAACAGGTAGTTACAGAGTCTTGATTCATATTTGATCAGCACGGCCTAGTTTGGCAGTTTTGGTGTAGCTCCCCCATTAAAGGTCCTCATATGTCCACTGGGTTCCTAGTAACTGAGACCCGACCAGGAGCCTAACTCAAGCTGGGTCAACATTATATTCAGTCGGAACTGCTCCGGAAAGGTCTGGATGTAGTCCTGCAGGTCTCAGGTCTAGGTTGGATCCAAGAGGACCTCTATCTGGTCTGATCATGTGGTGTGTCATAATGACCACAGGAGAAGAAAACAAAAGATAATGCAAAAGAGTTATCTGTGAAGTTCAGGGACAACAACTAGTAGCTATTGCTATTATTTTGGTTCGTCAAAGGTTGACAACAGGTGGTACATCATGCTGCCACCAATGTCGGTGTTTGCTCTTAATTTGGGTCTGTTAAGAGTCAACAATATTTTGGTCTGATTATTCTTGGAATATAGGGTTCAGGTAGGTTTTTAGGTAATCTTTTTTACGACACACATCCAAACTCTCCCAGGACTGTGGTCGGGGTGTGTTGTCATATGTTACCGTAGCACAGTGCTTTAGGCAGATGGACAGATTCAGTAGTGACAGTCAAAGCGTCACTTTGACGCCTTGGACCTATGTGCACATTTTGTCTCCTACTATTATTGTGGCCAAGCCTTAAGTGAATAGTTTTAGAAGCGTTATTTTACCCAAACCCTAAACTTACCACAGCACAGCTCTCCAGCTATGGATACTGAGCCAGAACTTGAAATTCAAAAGACGAGGACATAAACATAACTTTATCCTCTTTTTGCCAAGAATCCCACACATTCACCTTCAATTCACCTCAACCAACTTTTCACACAACCACTGAAAGAATACTGGAACTCTTACAGTAAATAAGCCTTGCCATCCAGTTAACGCGGAGGATATTAGTGTCATATAAAAAGTGGGTCCTCTCTTGCTCACTTCCCAACCTGCCATTATAACTGTGCCATGAAAATATTGCCACAGCCGGTCCTCTCCTTCCCCTTCCCTTCATCTAAAAAGAATGTTTTCATAATATGAAATAATAATGCCCTGTTTGCAGCTGCCGCCGCGGCTCCATAATGGGGACACAGGAGTGAAAGAAAAGTGGGCGAATTAAACTTTAAGGATACGGCAGCAGGAAATTTAGCGGTGTCTATTAAAACTCACATTTAAAGGAAAAGGTGGGGGGGTGGGGGGAGTAAAGAGGAAGAGAAAAAAGACAGAGGTTTGAAATAATAGGTTTGCGGGGTTCCTTCCCCCACTTTGCACTCTCCTGGTTGGCTGACTGGGTGCCAGTTTGGCGAGGCCTCGTCATTAAAGATGGCATATGCAGCCGACGGGTCCCTCAGAGTAATGTGAACTTCTGCAGCCTGTCTCCCCAGACTCACCTCACCTACACCCCCCGCCTTCCTCCTACTGATGTTAAAAGAAATCTTTATTGTCAGTCACATATTCTATTCACTTTGTTCACCTGCACTGACAACCCTGAGCTGCGTGTGTGAGAGAGTGTGTACAGGTGAGTGTATGCCATCCGTGTGTGTGTGTGTGTTGGTTTCACATGCACAAAATAAGGTGTGAGGATGCAGCGGGTTTTTATGTTGTGTGTGTGTGTACTGTATATGTGTGTGCCCACTGCTGCAAAGTAGCCAACCACCCCCCTCCCCCATCCCACCCCCGTTCATCTTCCTCCTCTTCTAGATGTCGGCATCCCTGAGTTTCTAAATGCTCCCTCATTAGCTGAAATCTGTTTGAAACCTCCAAGTGAGAGGCTGGTAACGAAGTGGTGCCGGCTCCATCCCTCTATCTCCCAACGTCTGACAGGTGGGGAGAGCGAGGGGTGGGGTTGGGGTTGGGTAGGCTGTTTGATTTGAGGATGAGGGGGTGACTGAGGGGAGGAGAAGACGGAGGAAGCGATGGAGGAAAGGATGTGGGAGGTGGACCATCGGTGATGTGTAGTGGTGGGTAGTGGGGGGGGGGGGGGGTGTCACCAGCTTTGCGGAGTCTCTCCACCCTGGAAAGCCTTCATGTGTCTCGCTGCTCCTCTGTGACTGCAGCACCTAGATGGGAGAAGGATGACAAGTCCCAGTAAATTATTTATCCGGCTCAGCAACTGAGTTTGCCCCGCCGCTTCATTATACCTGATTGGCTCCTTAATGGGGTGAATCATTTGAAGACGCTGGGCCAGTTGCAGGGGTGCCGTCCTGAAGAAGATGGCAAGTTACTGATCTTTCCCAGTGTAATGGGAAGGAAAAGACCAAAGTCCGGACTCTTTTTCTTTGAAATAAGTTGCGGTGGTGTGGCGGCCGGCTGAGTTTTTAATGATCATGCTCCTTTAGCGGAGTGTTTTCTGTAAATGTGCCGGTGACAGTTTAACCAAGCGATAGAGCACAGATAGTGCATGGATACTTGTCAATTTATTAACTGCGCCCACTATGTAAATTCTTTCTTTGAGCTGTGTTGCACCACTGTCAACAGTTTAAGGAAATTTCCCCCCCCGAATAAATTTGCTTTGAAGAACATCTCTGTGCGTTGATATTAAACTACTTTGCTCTTAAAATGTCGTGTGAATGCCTTTGAAAGGCAAGTGTCAACAAAATTGCCGCAAAATAATTGCACTAAGTGCGGGAAACCTGAAACTCATCGAGGAGTTGTGATTGGCAGCCCGTCAGTTAGAAAACTTCACAGTAATTGCTTTACTCCAGGTGAAGGCAGTGGGATCTGCTACTTGTTTATGGAGATGGAAGTATCAAAATCCTCCGGGTGACGAGCTAAAAAATGCCTGGCATACAATCTGTCGGCTGTCTCGTGACCCCCGACGCCGGGGCTGATAAGACGCGGTCACGTGAGCCCGAGGAGCTACCTGGGAGTGATAGAGGTAGATTTTAGACTGAGCATCACACAAGCAAATGGAAATTTTTGCATCTTTTTCTTATCTGCAGCTGTTTTTTTTTTTCTCCACAGGGAGAGATAAGAGTTCATGCTTAGAAGGGCTGATTATCTCCTAAAATAAACAAATATGGACAGCCACGTCTATCAAACCATGACAAAACCTCTACCTCCACCACTCCTGTGTGTATATATACACATATATATATGTATATATAGATGTAGTGGTACATCACTGCACCACCTCTGGCATAAAGGGAGGGAGTGCATGTTTGGATTAGTTAGGTGCCTCCAAAGAACTTTAAATTGAATTCCCCTTTTTGAAGTAGACAGTGTGCTGTAATCATGTCAAATTGCAAAGTGCATCTGCTCATCTTGTTTCATTTAAAAAACTATTTGAAAAAGAGTTTTTTTTCACAGGGTCATAGTCATTGTAATTCCAAACAAAAGCAGATGATTCTCATTTGCTTTGGGTTGATCTACTGAAGGGAATACAATTATTGAAAGATTAAATTCATATCAATGAGGTATACAGTGTCCATATTTGTGGAAAACAACTGATACAGCGCAAACTCCAGAACAACAAGCAAATATGCGTCCAATTAAGGAATAGAATATAAAGTTACAAGCTTTTTTTTTTCTCCCTTTTTTTGTTTGTTATAGTGAGTTTATCTCTGTAATAAGTTGAGAGAGTTAAAAGAACAAGGTGAACAGAAACGCATGTCTCCAACAAGCTGGCTGATTTCCAATTAACCTAATGACACAGAGTATGATACGATCTGTTAGCTCAGGTAGCACAATGGATAAACTGTGCACGCAAAAAGACAATCCACAAACAGTAGGACTGCATTACCTCACGAAAGCGTAACTCTGTGACAGTGTATATCTCAGTTAGAGAAAGTGGAGGGTGCCTATCTGCTCTTGAAATAACCAAGCGTACCTCCCTTGTCTGGCTCTTGTCAAGGCTGCTGGCAGCTTGACTCGCTTTCAGCAGTAGTTCACGGTTAGAGAAATGTGACCCTCCATTTCTTCCCTCTCTGCGCTGACCTTTCGCTGGGCCAGCAGGCTCATTTTTTGCTTCAATGGCCAGCAGTCGGGATGTGTCACTTAATTCAACCTGGAATGAATACAGGTATGCACGACTCTACCGATTGAATTGAACTCTCCTCCGGTTGATCTAAGGAGCATAATGGTAGAGATGGGGGCGTTTATTTAATTTCACAGACAGCCTCAGACATTGAGAGGGGACACGATACAGTTTGCTGAGGGAACATGGTGCTACATCATACACTGTATGCTGTATGTAGGTGTAATTCACAGTCATTTCTGAATGTACAACCAACTGTGACGGGGCCAGCTGGGTCTGAAAGCAACATGGCTCCAAAGTTCAAAACTGAAAATGTAAGTAAATGCTGAGTCACCTTTTCATCAACAACTGTAACAACAGCTTGCAGATGGTCATTTTATGCTGAGCGGTACCAAAGTTTCATTTTGCGTGTCGAGATCTTCACGTCACACTTACTGGGCTACAAACTCCACATAGTCAAGGTGAGGTCATTACAGCTGGTAACAATTTAAGATTCATTTTCACGTAACAGATTCCAGTCTTTTACCTGTTTGCCCAAAGGTTTGGGAGACTTCTGCTGTTATGATTGGCAGCATGTTCCCAGTTGGATAGCATGTTAGCATTTAGTTGTTACTAACTGCAATAGTTCACCAACTACTTCTATCGAACTTTCAAGTGTGCGCGGATGAATTTAGCTGTACAGCTTCATGGCAACTCTCCCGCAGCAGACATGAGAGTTGCATGAGACTCAACATGTTTTATGTTAATTTTCACTATATGTCAACAACTTCAGGAAATCAGACGGGCAGTTGCATCCAAGCGAAGCGTGATTCAGGTAAATAGATCATACATCATCTGACCGATAGCTCCTGTGTGGTGGCGCGACATTAAACAGTGGTCAATGATGGCTGCTAGTTAGTTTCACTTTTGCTTTCACCACGATATATATGCCTACATGTGTTTACTTTATTCACTGAGGCAGACAAAGATTAAAGAGACTGTCGAGCAACGCTCAGCTCTAGGAAGGGAAGAGATACAGGACAAGAACAGGAGCCTGAGAGAAAAAGAAAGAGGTGATGGAGATGAGGGGAAGAGCAGGCACTGGTCAGTTAAGGTCCCATGAAAAAAGAAAATGAATGTGGAAATATGATGACGAATAAATGAAAATAAATATATAAATGAAAATATAAAAATACAGGAGTCATTTTAACCAATGTCATAATAGCATTTGTATGTATTCTTTTAAATACGTATATATTTATTCAAATTATAAATTTGTTTCTATAATTTTATTTGTATTTATTTATTTGTTTTTATTATTGTTCCTTATTCTCATCCCTATTATGTTTACTTGTCCTTATTTTGCTATTCCTTGAATGATCAATCCACTGGCTTTGGTCGGTCCTGATGCAACACAACATGCCTCCTGTACATGCCAGTCTTACTACATGACATGCACATTTTACTACAGGCCTCGCCAACTGAGACAACATCTAGGATTCACACACTTATTGTAGCAACAATCCTGGAAGTTATCTCAGGGGGCGTGTCATGCAGTAAAGTAGGCGTGTTGTGTAGACTCTTCTGAAAGCATGGATGCATGTGTGCAGATATTGATAACTCAGCCTGGGCAGGAAGGCCAGCCGAGAGCCAGTTGATTGACAGCTTGGCCTTTCAAGGAATAAAGCAATAATGAAAAAGCAAGAGTGTTTGGGAAAAGAATAAGAAAAAATTAAATGATGTAAAAATTAATTTCAATTTCATTTCATTTCTATACAAAGAAATGACTAAATATAAATACAAGATATCGAGTAAGGAATTAGTAATGTTGTTGACTGTGGCTCAGTGGCAGAGCAGGGTTGTCCTTCCATCAGAGGATCGGTTGTTCAATCCCCGGCTCCGCTAGTCCGTGGAAAAACACTGAACCGCTACCTCGTTTCAATGTTGTATGAATGTACAATATACAACATACAAGTACAGTCCATTTACCATTTAGAAATAAACAAATACATGTGAATGCTTATAATTTATATTTTATATTTTGTTATTGTCTTTATATTTCCAAATGTATTCATTTATTTCCCTTCATATTTCCACTTGTATTTATTTACTTATTTATTCATTTATATATTTATTATGTATCAAAAAATATGTATTTAATTGATTATTATTTCATTTATTTGCCTCTGCTGTATATTTCCACATTTATTTCCTTATGGCACTCCTATGACTCCTTACCCATTGTGCCCTAGATAGGATAAGCATGTTCTCAAAATATGTAATTACCATATACTGTACATATATTTATTTTATTTTTTTCTTTGGATTAAAGTTGAACCTATAGGTTTAATTAAAAAACACAAGCACATTGGAATAATTATAAATGTAATATAATTCTAATTATAGTCCAATAATACAGTATTATTGTATACATATTTTATTGTAAAACACACATTTTGCTTACAATTTTGTATAGTTTGAAAAACACTTTATATTAAATATCCAAAATGATGACTCAAGAACATAGGAAGGTATACATAATTTTAGAAAATGAATTTGGTACACTTTGTTAGGACGGACACCTGAGTAGTCACAGTGAAGATACAGTAAGTGAATACAGAGGGTGATAGAGAACAGTATAGTCTGACTTTAATCATACATTGTCAACATTCATTTTCTGATATGTTGTGAACATTTCAGTCTCCTTCCACATTGTAGTGTGGATCATTTATTGCAACATTGAACATGATTCTCATGTATTCAAGGAATACTGCCGGAGAGTTTATTATGTTACTGTCCACTGACGTGGCTTTAAAGCTCTTGCTTTTTTTTGTATAATTTTGCTCTCCAGACGTTCGCACCCAAACTCCCCTAAGCTCAGTGTTTGCTTTGGACCTTGTGTCTCTGAAACCCTTCGTAATGCCACGGCGGCTCTGTGCGTACAGGAGGACACTGCACACTATTTTTGTGAACCCAGCGGCACAGCCAGGTTGCAGCCAAGTGCGCGCTGCCAAGTGCATCAGGAGAATGCCAAACTCTCTTTTGGTAATATCGTGGACAGGTGCACCTGTGGTGCATTTGGGCGCAGGGTGAGATCAGAAAGAGGAGGGATACAGGGAGCGAGAAGTTGTAAGTGATTCCCAATTTGCACATGCTGTCGATATGCAGAAGAAGCTGTGTAGAATAATGAATCAAAACGACACGTTTGCACGTAAACATGGGGGTTCTGTGGTTATTTTACTACAGTGTGATGCTGGTTGCACAACATTAAAGCCGTGGATCTGCTGTGCGTAATTTAGACTGCAGATTGAACAGATATACCTGCTGCCTTTATGTGGCTGTAAAGATAGAGAGATGAGCACAAGTCCAAGTCAAGTCTAAAGTTTTTGAAGTAGATTCCAAGTCAAGTCTCAAGTGTCTTATGTAATAAACATTCTATCGTCTGCTGCATGCCATCTGGTCTGCTTGGAATTCATCACTCCTTTATGATCTATTAGTGTCAGCATTTATTCGTTGTTGGGGATATGATCTTCAGGCTACTGCAATGCAATATCAAAATATACACAGTGAAAATATCCTTTTATAGGCATTAACTGTACTTTGCCTAAAAATGGATAAAGAGTGACGTACTTAGAAATAGGAACATAGTAGTGAAACTTTTAGGTATGCAATCATAACCGTAACCTATTTGTCAACGGCAGTGTAGAGTAAAGCCGTCTTGTCTCACTGCGGTGGGTCTCCTACTCAGACAGCTTCTCGTACTGTAAATTGACACAGCTCTCGAGCCTCTCAAATCCCTCTAGCCTCTCAAATCCACAACAGCCAGCTATAACAGTTTATAGCCAGAAGTGCCTTAATATAACGTCAGGCCCTGGGGCTACTTCCCTTTAGCACCCGCCTTCAGTGGACAGCAACAAAAATGAATCAATAACCACGATATGAAGTGTGGCTATCCAGCTGCTTCATTCATAACATTGAGATTCAAATTCTAGATCAACGTTCGTTGCCCACACTAATATTTATAATATAATACTATTTGCAGAATTATGTGAAAGCAACATTTTTCAGCCATTGTACTGTACGTAGGATTGTTTCCGACTTGTTAGATCCAAACGTCCAATAACTCCGGAGCGTCAAGTCCAAAAATACAACCATCCATATGCTTCCATATGTATTTGCATCTCATGACTTGAACAATGTATCTCAAGCACATTGTTACATTTTTTGAAAAATAATCCAAAGACAGAGTTTGCTGATATCTCAATTTTGTTTTCAAGATAGATGAGAAAAAATGATAAAACAAAAACCTTGAACAGAATCATACTGTCTGCACGGTGCATACTAGATTTTGGCCGCTGGATCCACTGTAGTCGCCACCGTTGTTTGGTTCAGTGTAAAAAAAAAAGTCAGCGTAATGGCGGATCTTTTTCACTGCAAAGTTGTGGAATCTCTGTGTAAAAGGGGCTTTTTGTTTATAAGTAATAAAGCCACTTCCATGAAAACCCTGCTTCTGCTAATAAGAGGAGAAGAAGTCAGCCGTGTCTGTTTTTGCCAGGTTGTTTATCTGGCAGGCCTAATGCAGGCAAATCTAACTTTATGTTGCGTTACAGCTGTTAGAAGTATCTGAATCCCGTCAAACCTCATTGGAAATCAAACAGCTTTTGATCTCGCAGCTTTCCCTCTTCTTTATTTCCACAATCACAATCAGTTTGACTATGACTTATCATCTCCATAAAACCACACGGAACATGAACGCTGATACTTCATGTGAGCCAACACAAACAGACAGTGGAGGAAACGTATTTAGACAGATGACTCGAGACTTTTCTGAAATATGTGTCCTCGCAGTAACACACTTGTGCGTCGCCGCCGGGCGCGGTGTAACAATCAGACTTCACCCATGAATGAGTGAGTCGTCTGGGCGCATGCAAACAGCCCACAATATGACAGGAAGAAGTGATTGTTATTGCTGCATGCTTTAAGTCTGGAACGTGATTGAAGTGCAGACTGTGAGGATCACCTTCAAGCAAACATTTTGTTCTCTTTGTGGTGTTGGTGGTTTGTAAAAACAGATCCTGCTTTCTTGTATTTATTGACAAGACTGGCTCTCATAAAGTCCTTTAATGCTGCATATATTGGAGAGGGAGGTGATTACAGAGAGAGGGGAAGAGGAAATGAATTTCCTTTAAGATGACATGGCGGGGTCAGGTTTTTAGAGGCATATGGTCATTTAGGGAGCATAAAATAATGTGTTAAGACGTCTGTGTTGGCAAATAAACACTTCATTTGAAATTTTAAACGGATGAGGTTTATTTGAACTTTTTTCTTGTTGCTGGAAACTGTTAGGAGGCTTCAGAGAGGAGCATGGTGCCTTCTCCTTCTCTGTCCATATGCTTCATGTTCAGCCTGTTTTAGTTGTTGCTGTTTATGTTGATCTACATGTCTTTGTACTGCTGGCAGCTTCAGGCTATTAGCTTGTTTTATTACTACTAATACTATTGCAGCACCCTCCATGTTCCATACCTGAACACTGGTTATAGGCCCTCAGGTAAAGAGTGAAGGCCAAAACCCAGAATTAAGCATCGCCCCTGGTCCCCTCAGTATAAGCTCTGTGGCAAACAAAGGTCAATGATATTTACACGTTTTCCTCAGCAAGATAATCTTAACAAATGAACACTTTCATGATTTTTGAAGAGTAAATGCAGCTGCCAGAGGTAGAATGCTAACGTTAAGCTACTAGCATACTATGCCACAGAAGCATGACTGTGCCAGTGCTCTCCCTCTTCACATGTTGACGTGTGTTCTGCGCCGATATCAGCAATCTCGCAATTTCTCATTAATCAGCATTTTGCTAATTATTCCTATTATTTTATTCTTTTTAAAAAATATGTTGTATTCTTGTGTCGCTTAATATCAGTTTTGATTTTATTGTTGTATTTTTATACTTTGCTATGCATCTTCTGTAGCAGGCCTGTAATAATCCAATAATATTCCAACTGAAACATGAGAGGGTTATAGTGGTGTGTTTGTATATTCACCCATGTCGTTAATACCTAGTGTTTATGTGTTATTTGTAGCCTGTGCCATCCCTCTATAATATTTTATAGGGTGCGTGTAGTCTGGAATCAACACCAGCCGGCCAGGTTTTATACTTAAAACCATGCAATTGTACATCATTTTGTACCATTGCTCCTACAAATAATGCGCACAAAGCTTGAGGACAAGATTTGCTGTAGTTAAATAATTGTTTTGTTATTTGCATATATCTCAGCCTTCTACTGAAAATGTAATTCTTCTAAACACTAGTCCGCCTTGGACGCAGCGACACAAAACCGGTTGGTTTATGAAACAAAAAAAGTGAAGTGGGAGACGACCCTGCACTAGTAAAAGCACCAAAGCATGCGGTGAAGAAAAATATGACCCTGAATGCATTATATATTGATTCATACTTGCAGAATAATTATTTTGATTATTAATAACTGACATCAAACCTGATGGAACACAGATTTACAGCCCAGTTGATTTCCTCTTCTCTTTTTGTCATGTTAAGCTGTTTCTTTGCTCTTCTGAATTGTTTCATAATCAGAAGTGGGCCTTACATTACACAAGGTTGAGAACCCCTGTTTGACATGATAAGTCATGTCTCACTTCCAACAACCAGTGTCAGCATTCCTCTTCATCCAGAGAGGGAGACGTGTTGAGAAGGTCTTTCACTAGCTGCTGCTATAGCGCTGCAGCTACAGCCTTCCATCGTCACTGCTGCTTGCTCAGGTGCTTCACTGCGCTTGTTCTGCAAAGGCCTATATGTTGTCTTAGAGAAGAAAAGCCACGGGGAACATTACACAGGACCTTAGGGGTCTGGCATGGGACCAGTACGCAGTGTCTCAAAAGCTTCTTATGTTAATGGTAAAATAATCATTCCCTCTCCTACATTGTCTTATTTGGATTAAAAAAAATAAGTAAACTGGCAAAACAAAATGAAGCAATTAAAAAAAAGAAATGACATTGAATAAATAAATACTCTGCGTTAAGTTGTATTCTCTGTTTCCACATGTTAGTGAATGAGAAACCTTTGTAAAAGCATAGGAGGACTATTATGTATTTATCACATATTTATTTAAAGACAAATATTTGAAAATATTTCTTGGTAATCTTGCCACAGGGTCATTAGCTGTTGTGGAGCTTTTGCAATAGAACATGATCTTCATCAACAGATGGAGGCGGCCCAGTTGTCATGGACTTGTAGATGTTCACTTTAAGGACTTCTTGTCTGTATCGGCTTAGAACGGGCAAAGTCTATCTGATGGAGATTATGAGATATAATCAAAAGCTCATGATTGTGGCGCGATTGTTTTCTCAAGTGCCTTTTACTATAAATGACCCAGTTTGCAAATATTGCATCAGTCAGAATGTTGAAGAGCGACTCAACAGCAGGCTGAAAAGCAGTTTCACTGCCCTCTCTGCTGGAAGATATTGAGCATGTTGTGCTTTGTGATGTCACGGGGTCCTGGAGTACACCTGTATAACACTGCAGCAAGGTGAGCAGTTCAACCACTCAGAGAAGTACAAGTACACATAAAGAAGAAAGTCTTGTCTCTTTATGCAGATGGTTTTGGTTCCATCCGTCCAGGTCTCTGAGATGTCCGGCCTCCAGCATGATACAGTGGGGGAGATGGGATCGTGTTTGTGATGCTTAGAGCATAAAAACAAAATGACATATGATAACGTCTCTAGCAGTGTTTATTTTTATTTGTTGCTTTATTTTCATAATCAAAATTTGACCTGGACAATTCACAGAATAGTTTCATTTTATTCTGGAGCTGTCAACCGTATCACATGGACTTCGTCAGCACATGAAATGTGCTCAGTTGTCATTGCACTGTAGATATTCAAACTTATTCTTTATCAATTTGAGCACTTTTCAGATTTGTCATTGAGGTTAGTGATGCTTTAAAACTTGAACACATGCGGACCTTTGGCGAATCTTTTGCAACACTTTACAATAAATGTTACATCATAACATTAATAAATAGTAGATTGATAGTAAACTAAACTTAAGTTATGTTACTGTTAACAATGCAATGATTATTAATATGTTTACAAATGATGCTATTTGAACAGTATATTGTTAAATGTTGAGATGGTTTGTAAAACCTATTAATATAAAATATTTGTAAAATGTTCATTGATCTATGTAAAGTTTATAAATGTTTTACACATCCTTAAAGGTTTACAAATCATTAGCTAATCATTAACTCAATACAGTACATAAATGTGTTATAACGTGTGCAACAACCAGCTGTTAATAGTAATACTAATGTAATCAGAATGTAATTGTTATCACCACTTATCAACGATGATACAATATAAAGATTATAAAGTCATTATTTCATATCACACACACTCAGGATAAAATAACATATAGCATTATTAATAATAAGTAATAATTAATTATCATTCCCTTGTTAAATAGCAGTAAAATAATTATTAATATGGTTTTGACGAACACTGTTCAGCGTGTTCTCCTGATTATCCAGAAAACACGCTTTCTGAAGAGTTTGGTGAACTTCAAATGTAACTTTTCAACGCTTGCAAAAATTCCACTTACCTCCACTGGAGTGAAGTGAAGGCAGAACTTTCTGATTCACTTATCTCAAATATGTTATGAAATATGTTATTATGTTGTTTTCGTATGATTGAGGTGCTTCTTTGTTTTAACGACTTGCTTCCTGTTGCTGCCTTTCTATCCAGGACGTCATTGTAAATCAGAACTGCTTCTCAATTGACTTATCTGGTGAAATAAAGGTAAAATAAATACATAAATAAAATAGAACCAAATTATCTGTATGGCTTTGTACCAGCAGTAATACATTTTATTTTTCATTTTTAATTAGACGCTGAGCGAGTCCTAGATGTGCATTCATGTATTCTCTTTCTGACACGACTGTGCACTCATATAGAATACTATTATACCGATACACCATACATTTGCATCATAAAGCTGAACCTCAGGTAAAGGGAAGGTGGACAGAGTTTGGTGGGTTCAGCCTTGCTCCCTGATGTTCAGTGTGTTGTATGCTATCTATAGAGAGGGAGACCTGATTATGTGACAGAGCCATCCTCTGTGGGATTCGTCAAGGAACTTTGATTCTCTTTTTTCTTTCCTTTCTTCTTTCTCTTTACGTCTTCTTCCTCTTCTTCTCTCTGTTGTCCCACTCCTCCTCCTCCTCCTCTTCACCTTCAAGCAGCGCTGTTACCCCCCCCCCCCCCCCCCCCCCTCCCCCCCCTCAGCAGCCCCCCCCCCCCCCCCCCCCCCCCCCTTCCCCGCTCCCATGACGGGGATGTAGGGGGGGGGGGGGGGTTGTGTTGCGGTCGCCCTGTTTATGCAATCCCCCTTGTTTTGAAGTGACAGGCCAGGGATAGATATGCAATATTAAAGAGAGGCCTTATGAATTTTTGACATCTAATTAGTTGCTTCCCCGTTAACATATCGTGGCTCGCGGGGGCATGGAGCGCTCCGCCGGGGCCCCTCTGAAGTGCAGGGCAGAAAAAAAGGGGCCCGCTGCCACCTCTAATGTATTCCCTTCTAATGTAAGTAGTAATCATAGCACTAAGGTTAATTAATGGCCCTCCGAAGCCCTGCTTTCCACAGAATATCAGGCCTGTGGTATCACCGGAGCACCAATTAGGGGCTTTTTTCTGCTCCTGCTTCAAATGTTAATGGCCACTGTTTCAGGGCCGCAGAGCGACGGGGAAGAGGTAAAGCGCTGAGGTGATTGCCGTAACACTTTATGGATGTTACACAGGCCAGCAGAATGTGTCTGCACTGTGGCACACAGCCACGTAAAGCCACAGATCGTCACAAACATCAAGGTATCAAGGTGCCCAAACGTGGCTTTCAAACTACATACTGTATCTATCGAACTACATAAGTTCAAAGGGACTATTTCAGATGTTTAGACGTGTTTTGAAGGTGCACTGAGTACACATATTGCACAAAATGAGCATAGTTTGTATGTAGGCGGTCGGGAGGATTGTTAATCAATACCATTGATTCAACAATTGTGTGTCCAGCTGCTAGCCCTGTAGGACCTAAATGTATTTGGGTGCCCCCCCCCTTTGTTGTCTGTCAATCAAACATGAGCTGACAATGCCCACAAAGAGCCACACATCGATACATCTGGAAAACACAAACCCAAGGTTAAATGTTTGGAATACAAGAAGCAGGTTAAAGGTGTACTCAATTTTTAACTTCTGTCATTAAAGTTGGGGGACTCACAACCGACAGAGGCGGACTAGATCTCTTAGTACCTATAAGGATCTTTTTCATAGACCATCCCTACCTTGTGAACAGCTCTCCAAACTCTGTGACCAGTTTATAACACATCTGTAGAAAAGATGGATCCTCCAAGTAGAGATAAGTACGCCAAAATAATATGATCATTAGGTTATTTTTTCAGTATAACCCTCAGTGCTGCCACTGTTGGCTGGTAGTGATACCAATAACATACATGTGAGGGTACTGGGTTGGGGTTCATGCATTAGCCCAAAAAAGTTTGTCTTTGGAAGACAAGATCAAGCCTGCTAGCACTTCCTAAAACCCCCAGCGCACCCCGGCGCTTCGTATCAGGCTGATTCACATGAATGGACGACGTAAGATAACTCTGGTAACTCTGGAAATAGTAAAAGATAAATGGTTACAACAAATGCATGAGATCTGCACAGCTAAGTTGCTTTGGTGTATTGTGTAGGCTACTTACAGAAATACGACACAACTCAATAGTTTGAATGTAAATACAGACCTTGCATATGATAAGGTTAAACCAAACAAACAAAAAAGCCCTCTCCCAATCACAAATCAGCTAACATTACAATACGGTTGCCCGAAACAAATGTCAAATAAGCCTTATAATACGCTTCCAGAGATACACAAAATGGCACATGGTTAACACTATGAAATGATTGGTTAGGTTAAGGCAGCGGTACTAGTTAGTTAGGGTTATAACGCAATAACGTAAAAAACGTAACAAGCGTAACAACGTCACTAATAAACCTCTTGCCCTTTGTGTGCTTTATACTTGTTATACTTGTTATTACATCACATAACCTTTCAACAGCATTGCTTGCTCTGCACGGCGCTTGTTGGAATACGTCACTTTCGCTTTGCTGAATGCAAAAACGTCCACATAAAACAAAATGTATAGATATATTTTGTTATATATACTGTATATATATTCAAATTCAACCTAGTCATGCTTTGCAGAATGTTTTTTTTCCTTCCGACTGGGCAGAATCTTAGTGTGCATCTCTTACTGAATGGATGAAGAGAGAAGATAATAGCAGTTTAGTCTTTTCATCAGTCCATTTATGTAGCCCTGTTTAGGTCTCCACCAACTCCTGGTGGAAATATGTCTCTTTAGCTGCTAAATGCTCCACTCTGTCTCTTTATTGGTTTATACATATTATATCTTATAGTGCTTAGACGTTGGTTTACATGGGATTATTCAGAGCTTTATTTTACTGAAAGCAGCTGCCTGTTGCAGCTGGAAACAGAATTGATGAGAACAATGGAGCAGAGAGCAGGCTGAGGTTTCAGGCTTGAAGAAAAAAGAACGAGTTAACAGAGGCTATACATTGAGTTTTCAACTAAAAATGATCCATTTTACATTAGATATAGTGATCCAAGGCATAAAAAAACATATTGATTAATCTGATTTAAAGTCATTCTTTCATGGGGCCTTGTACTTCTGAGAAATCTGCTTCCTTAATAATCAGACAATACACCAATGCACTCTCACTGCATTTGAGTTCTCAGATGTGTTTTGGGCAAAATAGTTCAGTTTTCACCGTTTAAAGTCTGGGCACCCACAGCAACACACACACACACACACACACACACACACACACACACACACACACGTGAGTGTTTCTGTCTGAGGTGCTGTTGTAAAACAATGGAAAGAAATTCCAGGGATTATCCTCAGGTGCTTTTTGGGGGAAGTGAGTGAGTAACTCTCCTCTAATCCAACAACTACCTCTGAGTGCTCATGAGCAAGACGTGAAACCTCCAACAGCCCTGCTGCAGTCTCAGCTAGTAGCAGACTGGTTGTACTGGGCAGCTCCCAGTATGAATGTGTGAAAACTGCACAGAGCTCTGTCAACTTTCCTGGGTAAATTATGGTTAAAAGAAGACACACACACACACACACAGTCACACACTGTCACACACTGTCACACACTGTCACTCACTGCTCAGCTCACAGTCCACATAATGATGAAGTGACCAAAGCAAAGAGTGTGTTGTTGTGTGTGTGGAACCTCGCCACCACTTTGATGTGTAGGTGTCAGCGACTCCCTCGCCCTGTCTTCTTCTTCTCTCTGAAGCTCTCCCTCTGTCTCCCTCCTCTATATGCCTGTATGTCTCTCGCCCGCTGTCCTTTGTTCATATTTGATTCCCATAGGTGCTGCTGGAGTACAATAGGCCTGGGAGGGCGGCCACCACCACAGCGTTGGCTTCTCTTTAACAGTCAAACATATGTAAAGACAGTGTGTGTGTGTGTGTGTGTGTGTGTGTACTGAGACTACACTTCTGCACACAATAGAAGCAGTGGCATGTCATCATACAAATATAGACAGGGAGGAGTGTGTGACTAAGAGTGAAAGCATTGGCAGCTTGTGTGTGTGTGTGTGTGTGTGTGTGTGTGTGTGTGTGTGTGTGTGAGATAGGATGTTGTGATTTACAGACAGAATTGTAAACTTACCTGGGTTTAGATGTCTTTTTTATTGTTTACGTGCATGGATGTAATCAGTCACAGTAAAACAAATTATAGTTCACTATAGCTTTACGGTCAAAATGCGTAACATAAATATGTTGTAATGCTGGTGCTGCCATCTTTTAAGATGAATATTTGGCGTCTCAGAATAATTAAAGTCGAGACCTACTATTAGTGGCAAACAAAGTGAAGGCCAATTTCATGTTCTATGGGGAGCGAGTCACCTCTCAAATCATTGCGGGCTATCAAGAGTTCCTTCTATTATATGGAAACTGATAATAAATCCACAATTCAAGACGATTGAATACAGAGCATGTTATTTAAAAGGAATTCAAAAGCCCCGGGAAATATTACTGAATGTCCTCAATACGAAATGCAGAGCATATCTATCGCCTCCACACGGCTCTCAACATGGCGACGACTGAGACGATGGCTTGCAGCTAACAGTGCAAACAACGAACAAAGAGGGAGAGACCTGTGGGAAAGCAACAGAGGAGGGATGGACAGAAGTGCAATAGATGTCATGTGTAAGGAATGAACAGCATAGTGTCTCAATGGCGTTATGAGCTGTAACCTGTCATATGAGCGCAGCGCAGAGCAGCTGAGCCAATGGGGCACGCTCACATGTACGAGTGAGGTAATCAAAGCACAGAGAAGCTTGGATTACATCTTTCACTATCCGTATATTGCAAATAGTTAGTTTGCCACTATATTAGTGCTCGGGATAGAGAACCTTAACCTGTACCTTCCATAAAGTGACATTCTGTAATTCAGAGTGAACTGGAATCTGTGGGTGAGGTACATTACATGGAAGAGAGTCGTGAATGAATTAGTCATCAGCCATGCTCTGTTAGAAATAGCTAACCAAGCTAGTCAAGTGCAATGGTACATGATTGGAGAGGTTCATGAATACATCTCTGAGTGCAGGGTGTGTCATGAAAATGATCTTTATGTTATGGAAGGACTTTTGGTATTTAGTATGAATCGAGAAATAAAAAAACAATACAAGAAGACACACAAGAAGATAGAACGAATTGTATTTTTTCCGGTTTCACTACCAAATCATACGTTTTGTCTTTCAGTGAGTCAGTACAGTTGTTGTTGTACCGTAGTTTACCACTGACTAAGCAAGACCACTGACCATCTTATCTTACTGATACCCTCATTGCTAAACAAATGGGAGCTGCCTATAGGCCACACACACACACACACACACACACACACACAAAGCACTAAAACACTATCAGACAATTCTTTGCCACGATCAATTAACTGATTATTCCTTTGTGTTGGCTGGTGATTGGCTAATCAGTACAGCTATTAATCACCTTATATCTGTGCTGATCAGGAGATGCCTATCCTGTGCTTTCAATCAGGTCCTCATACATCACATGCCCTACAACAGGTGTGGTTTAGGAAGGAATAAAACACACACACACACACACACACACACACACTGCTTTAAATTCATTTGTAGAGAGCTGAAATTGAATGCACTACTATTCTAAACACTATATTTGTATTCAGCTTTGCGTGGTTTTAGTTTAGAGAACAGGCCTGTGCCTTGATTGTAATGTTACACTGTGGTTACGGAAAAAGTAAAAAGGATTGATGCTTTGGGAAGAGGCGAGGAGGGGGTCTGATGAGGGCGTTAACATTATTTTATTTCATGGCCTAGACTAGTCCCTATCAGGACTAGTCCTACAAGAGTGATTGATTTAAAACAGTAGATTTTTAACTTGTTACAAATTTGGTAAGAAATGTCACTTTTAACACCTGCATTGATGTTTTTACATTAAAGTACAGTCATGTCATCAAGTTTATGGCTTAAAAAAACACTTTTAAGTGTGCAGTTACTCTTTGATGTGTGCATCCAACACAGACTCTCTGCAGTACCTGAAATAGTCACAAAATGCAGTTTATTGGTTTCCTGCTGAGCGACACAAATTGTCTTTTTCTTTTATGTCTCTGTCCCCTGACTTCTTTTTCAGGACAACACAACGCCAATAAACAAAAAATAGTTTGAGGAAAACCGTCAAGAATGCATCACTTCGTAACAACAGTGTCATCCACCTCCCCTCCCGTCGGCATTTAATACTACGTCACTAAATCTGTCACGTGGTTGCGTTTAATTCTTGTGTCCACCTCAAAATAAGAGCCTAATTGACTTTCCATTGGTATTGTTTTTGTACTGAGCGACACGAAAAAAATGGACAATCTGTGTCCCGGTACACGAAACAAATAGATTGTATTTTGAGACTATTTTACGACCTGCCATGTTACTGGGCTGGAACATAATTCATGTTATTAAAGGTGGGGCTAATTTGATTTACCTTTATTGCAAGGAAGCTCAATAAGAATAGATTATTGTTAGTTTTTCTTCGTACTTCAGTCCAGTACTTGAGTAAATGCACTTCGTTGCATTCCCCCACTGCTCTGATATAGCTTGCGTAGCTTTAACAGTGGCCTGTTATGACATGACAACTCGTAGACGTACAGTTGGAAATGGTTCAGTGGGTTAAATGAGCTCCTCACATCCTCTGGCTTTATTATCACAGCTTTTCAGTATAATAACTTGTTAATCACCAGATGTATTAATACGAATGTCAATCAAAGCTCCCTACATCACACTGCCATTGTGTTACATCATGTCAGAGGCAGGGGCGAGGAGCTGCATTATGATCTCTAATCACCGCCTGTTTCCTGAACACTCACCTCATTCGATGCACTTCCTTCTCTCTGCCATAATATTCTTTTTTTGTTATTCTCTCTCTCTCTTTTTTTCAATTAGAGTCAATTGACCTGACAGAATTGCCGGCAATTAAGTGATTTTTGTAATGGTCCTGGGCTAATTTGCCTTGGCTTGTCAGCTGTATTTTATGTCGCCAACCCCCCACCTCGCTTACTCTCTCTGGCACATAATAGTTTATAATTTCAAAATCTTTACCCTCCGCTTCCTTCTCAATAAATCGCAATTACAGGAAGTTGTTAGAGATGCCTAAACTCCCCACCACCATCCCCATCCCTGCTGCTTGACTTTGTGCCGTCAGAGATATTTTTATATTTTTTCATGCAATTGACAGAGCGGCAGAGAGCAGCAGAGGAAATCTATTTGTTTGCAGAGCCTTAATGTAATCGTGCTTCATGTGTGCACACTGAGTCCAACTCTCCTGGGCTGCAGCACACGGAGAAGTTTACTCTCTCCGCATTGCTCATTAAGAATATGATTTTCTGGCAGCTGGTCTTTGGATGGAATATCTTTTTATTCCCTGCTAAAGAAGGATTTTAAAGGTGTTGTATTTACCCAAGAGCTGCGTGGATGGATCTGCTTGAAGGTCCCAGTTTGCACAAAGGCGCCGTGACCAAAAAATCCTGATGAAAGGGAAAGGTCAGCTGATGGTTTCTGTTCCTTCTCAGAAGACGTGAATGAGTGGAGTTTTGTAGCCTTGGCAGCAGGGGTCGGTGAGAGAGTTCGCTGCCCCCCGCTCCCTCCACCCGCCCCCATCCCACTTCACTCCTGTTTCCTGTCATCCGTCAAGCTCAAACCCGACCGCCACGCTTCGAGTCTCCTCATAAAATATGCAAATGAACTCCAAATGAAATACCTTTTGCCTCGGTCTCTTCGAGCTTGAAGGCCTTCCATCAGTTCAGTGAGCCCCCC
>NW_022280066.1:1946004-1947539 GCF_004355925.1 Anarrhichthys ocellatus | reverse complement strand
CCCCCCCCCCCCCCCCTCACACAGACACGCACACCCAACACTAATCATCTCTGTATGTAATAACTCCAGAGGCGAGCATCTGCTTGCCTCCATAACACTCCACTGATCTCCCCTCCACCCATTCCACATTCCCTCCCCCTTTCCCCATCACAATCTACATGTATTAGGTCGTAATGACTTAGCGGTTAAAAGCAAATAGATGCCAGGGGACATACAGATGCCCCCCTCCCCACCCCCCTACATTTCTTCTCTCTCACTCACACACACACACACACACATTCTCTGATGCCCAACTCTGGCTACTCAAGATAAATGGAGCAGAGTGCGAGAAGAACTGAGCCCTATCAATCACATTAAGCGTCGGGGCGTTTGTTATCAGAAAGTGTGGCTGTCAACCCCCCTTCAAAGCCCTCGGGAGTAGAGGGGTGGTGAGATTGGGGAGGGGGTAAAAGTTTGTTAACGCCTTAGCAAACGCTGTTGACAGCAGCGGTGTACTACAGCAGCCAGTAGAGGAAGTGAAGGAGGGGGGGGGGGCTGGCTAACAAGAAGCAAGCCACAAAGGGGTTTTAACCAATTAGCACACTCACACACACTCACACACACTCACACACAGTTGAATATTAGCTTGTATCTGTGTGTGTATGTGTGTGTGTGAAGGAAACCTCAGGTGGAATCCCTGCACCGTCACGCTAACATCTCACCTAACTTTCTCAATCTCAAAGTTGGAGTCTTAATGATGTTATTTTAGTTTAGCGCAGAAGCAGCAGAGGCGGCTGATCGATGGATATTTTGCGGCTTGATAACTCTATTTCCTCACGCAATCTCATTTCAGTAAGCATAAGTATACCGACACTGGGCCCTAATGGCTGCGCGTGCTGTGCTTAACACAGTTTGAAATGAATAACCCCGCTAACAGTCTCATAGCCATTACAAGCAGGACTTAAATGATCATTTGGGAGGATGAAACCACTGATAGTGTTTTTGAAATTATTGTAATATCGTTTTCACTTTGCCTAAATCATTCTAATGAGATGTGCCACTTAGCGACCATGCTGGAGCTGAAATAAGGCCCCGTGTTTGAGCTGTGTCGAACACCCTGGATGTAAACGGCTGCAGAAATATGGTCGCCCACTGCTAGAATAAGTGGAGTTGGCCTCAGAGTGTGTATAAGTGTGTGTGTGTGTGTGTGTGTGAACAATTCTATCCAGCTCTATTTGTGTCGCGCAGCGATTCCTCAAACCAGCAGATCATTTTGTTGTTGTTGTTGTTGTTGATTGAAGCATTTTATTTTCTAAGGATACAAGCGCGCGCACATATGCACGCACTTGCAAATGGGCTCAGGAGAAAAAAGGGAGACGGATACATACATTCAGTTGGATCAACAAATAAATTATTCAGAGCAATATGACAGCAGATGTTTGGGAGGCCGTGATTCGGCGGTGGTCTCCACTGCAACTTTTGATCAGAAATTCAAAAACAGGCCCTGTGTGGCCGACAGACGGCTGGATGGGAATCTGTAACTCCCTCTCCCCCCC